>NC_092184.1:25165607-25400607 GCF_043641665.1 Enoplosus armatus | reverse complement strand
CACGAAACATTCTTTACAATATTACTCCTCTCTGACATGGCGTCTATGTAATTCTCTCTTAAAAACCACTTTCATGAATTCTTTTACCAGTTTACTATCACACTTTCTCTGATGAAGATTGTGTCTTTGCTCTCTTTGTTTCCTGTAATTGTAGTTTTGGCTCAAACACACTTAATGAAAACATGACACAGTTATTTTGGGGTTTCTAGCGTGTTGCTAGCACGTTGCTAATGTTATATGACCGCCGTTGACTGTAGGTGAGACACTTTGACAGAAATGTCCTTTGAACGGCTCATCAGCACTCGACTTTGCCACAAGGAAACACGTTCTGGGCTAAATCCAACTTCACTTCTCCTGCCAACACACTGCAAGTCACCATATCAGAAATAACCCCCCCCCCCGCCAACACACACAAATGCACATCGTGCACAAAGGCGCAAACACATCAGCAGTAAATTGCTGTTGATTTACTCCCGTATACTGAGTGACTCTGAGTCACAGCCCCCCCTAGGTGCTCTGTGATTGGCTGTGTGCGTGTATGAGTGTGTGTGCGCGCTGCCTGAAGCACCCTAATAGGTCTTGATAAGAGTCAATCAGAACGAAGACAGAGAGCGAAAATAAAGACAGATTGACTGCAGAGAGACCGGAGGCGAAAGTCAGACAGTCACTGATGAGAGTGAAAGGATGAGCGACAAAAATATTTAATAGGAGAGAGAGAGAGAGAGAGAGAGAGAGAGAGACTGACAAGCGAAGCAACAACAGAGAGCGAGAGACATAGTAAATGACTGGCAGAGAAAGGGAGAGCGAGAGAGTGGGTTAGAAGGGAAAATTACCGCTCGCTCAGACTCCCAAGAGGAAATGATGAGGAGTGTCCACATCAACAAGAGCTGACACCTGCCCCCCCCCCCACCACCACACACACACACACACAGTATTGGGGAGTAGCTTAAAGGGCCCATTAATAATTCTACAGCATTGACGCGGTTATCACATGTGACAGCACAGATGCACATCAGCCCCGTCAATTAAAAGACACATTTTCCCGCCACATTTCAGAGTGATGAACAGGAGAACGCAGTATTAACACGAGTGAGAGCCACACAAAGAACAAACTGCGTACGCGTGGCTCCAGTGTGATGCGAGATGCTCAGTTTCTAAAACTTCACAAACAATGTGCTTCTCCAGAGAGTTTCTGTGGTTCAGCTTGTTACACTTTGACCTGGCAGCTTGTAAAACAAGACGTTCACAGAAACAACAGCACAAGACCTCTGTGTTCACTGAATGATCGTGCGTGTGTGTGTGTGTGTGTGTGTGAGTCCGTGTGCTACTCAAACCAGTGAATTAGTGATTTCTCAATTTGTGCGTTTGTGTGAGCTTCTGTGTGCTTCATCGTCAATAAATGTGTGTGTGTGTTGATGAAGTTTCTCCATGCTGGAGCAACTGACGTGAAATTGGGGAATATAAACTGTGAAATATTCTACAGCTCTGAGTTTAACATCCCAATCCATAAAATATTAGTCCAAATAATAATTTGATCACACATGAATATTACTGTCTGTTATGTAACTCTCCAACAATCTTTCTACATGTACAATATTTGCTTTCATAATATTACATGCAATATTTGATTTGTGCTTTCTTTCTTATGAATTGTTACTGTTT
The DNA here is from genome assembly GCF_043641665.1 of Enoplosus armatus. Lineage (NCBI taxonomy): Eukaryota > Metazoa > Chordata > Actinopteri > Centrarchiformes > Enoplosidae > Enoplosus > Enoplosus armatus. Next base: position 25,398,945 of record NC_092184.1, on the reverse strand, counting down.
ATTTCAGGACATGTGCTCTGGATATGTGCTTATATTTTATTTATTCTTATTTTTCCTTCACTGTTGTTGCTGCATTGATTATTTCACAGCAGGATCAATAAAACAACCTTCCAATCTTTTAAAATAAGCAAACAAATCATACATCCATATCTCCTCATCGTCATCGTATCAAAAATCAAAAGCTGTCAAAATATAAACACATCCAGCAAGTGGGTCCAGAGAAAGACAGAACATTTTAGGTCCCAATAAGCTGGGCCCACCAGGGATGGGCACTGGGGTCGGGGGCAGTGTTTGGCACGATATATGAAGAAGTCTGCACAGAAGACAGTGATGCCCGTCCTGTTGTGACATTACACAGCCATCAGAACCAGATATACTTTATTGATCCCTGGGGGGAAATTAAACCAAAGGACGCGTCGAGCTAGCCAGGAGTCGAACCTAGAATCTTCTGATCCGTAGTCAGACGCGTTATCCATTGCGCCACTAGCCCTGCACACACACTCATCTATCTTTCATAACAATGAGATACAGTATATTAGTGATGCTTTCCACTCTGTTGATCACAGTGTGTCCATAAATGATCATGTCTCGACATCAGCCTCTTTAAATCAAGCTTTATTGAACCTCCTCCTCCATTCACTCCTGGTACGGATGTTAATACCAGGTATGAACAGGGCCTGTGTGAATGATGAGGGAACGAAGTGGGTGGGGGGACACCGAGGGCAGCTACAGAACAGGTGAGGAATGCAATGAGAGGAGAGGTCAGTGGCAGATAGGTATGAGAGATGGACAGAATGTATACAATGAGTAAATCCACCTGCTCCACAACCGGCCCTCTCAGGTCCAGTGGGATTGAGGGGCCATCAACTGATGTTATCTTAAGGGGCTGCGTTGGTGGAGGTTTATCAGACACCCAAACACTGTGCAGCAGTCTGTAAAGCTCAGTCACAATTATTTTATCGTTCACCATGACGATTGTGGGGCAAACAGCAGAAACGAAGTAATTTGATACGTATTTGATTGGCCAATGCAGCTCGTAGCGTACTGATCATTACCCGCTCTTCACAATACAGCTCCTTGGTCTTGGAGATGTTAAACTCAGAGAATATGTATACAAAGGGCCACATTCCACGCTGTTCGTCCAATGTGGACGTGAACGCCCTTTAATTAAGGTTGAAAGTCAGCGCTTTAACCTCGTAGTCACTGTTAAACTTTAAATCCAAAGAGCTCACGGTTCTGTACCTACAAATGAATGTAAACACATTTCTAGTTGCGAGTGCAGGACAGATGGAGGATGTCGGTCTTACCGCCTCTGTAGTATTGATAGAGATTAAAAGGCTTGATGGTTGGGGCTTTTACAGCAGTTGTTGCAGTCAATACAAACACAGCCTATTCACTGAGTGCCGACTGCAAACAGCTGACAACCTGTAAATCTGTCAATATAACAATTTAAAATCACGGGAAGGTCTCCTTTTTTACTCAGTCTGAGCTCTGTGTTGGCATTGTGACTTTGTTTTTATCTTTAATAAGCCTTTGGTGTTATTACCTTTTTTCTACTTCTTGCTATAATGCTCCTGTTTTCCTTCAAGGATCAATAAACACCACCATTTATCTCACTCTTTCTTTCAGTCTCCCAGCCATCAGATTGGTGGGATTTCACATTCGCTGGGATCTTATGAGCAGCAGGAGGTAACATGGCTTTAAATTACATATAAACACACTGAGTAAACATAACAACAGCACAGGTGGGTGTGCGGCAGTGTGGGTGTGAGAGGTGAGCATAAATCTCCCCTCACTGTAATTTCCATCTGAAATTGCTGCCTCATCTGTTTTTTTCTTTTCTGTTCAGGACTGAACGGTTCTGCTGGAGAGGGAAATGAGAGAGGAGGCAAACAAACATAGATTTACATTTCAGCCGAAGCTCTCATCCAGAGTGATTTCAGCAGTGGCTGTGTGGGCATGTGTTTAGTGTCTGTAACAGGATATATAGCTGGTTGTAGGATTGAGCCTGACCTCTGACCCTGAGGCCTCTGCCTGGGACACGGCTTCGTGAAGAAAGAAGGATGTGAGAAAATGACAATAAAACTCTCTTCAATGTGATTTTAAAAAACAAGCTGTAAAATCTTAAACTTCCTCCTTCAGCTTCCTGTCCGGCTCCCTTCTGTTTCCAAGGTTGAGTTTCAGAGCATCAACAAGGAGCTGGGCATGGTTGGATTACTGAACGGACCCACTGGGTCCAGTGAATACAGATGTTAGATGTTCAGATTTATACCACTCTTCATGCCTGTCTAGTAAATTTGAAGCTACTGCCAGCAGCCAGCTAACTTAGCTTAGCACAAAGACGGGATCAGGGGGAAACAGCTAGCCTGGACTCTGTCAGGAGGTAACACAATTCACATACCGACATCTCTAAAGTTCATTAAAAAATTGAATCTTGTTTGTTGAAAAAAGAAAATTGTAAAAATTTACATTTTACATGGGGTTATGTCTCTGGCTGTTTCTTGGTGGGGTCCAGTAACTTCCTGATGGCTCCAGACAGACTTGAGAGTGGTATCAATCCTCTCATCTAACTCTTGACAGGAAAGTGAATAAGTGTATTTTCCAAAATGTTGAATTCAAAAACTGACTTTGTCATGAAGAATCCAAACAAAGTCTCTCATGATTTGTACCATGTGAGTAGCAAAATGTGTCACAGGGTTTTCCCTGTTGTGAAGCAACATGTTTCAGAGCCTAGATCTGCTAACAACATCAACATCAGGAGAAATTAAGTTGGGAAAAATATTGTATTTAAATAGTCCTTGATTACCAAATGTGGCAACTCTATGTAATGGTTGTAATGCAAAGCAAGAACATGGAAAAGCTACAGCTCCCATGAGGCCAGGCCTGACTGAATGCTAACAAAACCTCAGAAACGACACGAGACAAACAAAGTGTAGCACACGTCCTTCTCCATTCTCTCTCCTCGACGCTTGGCCTGATGATGGCATTACAGTATGTGTTCTGCAAAAGCATTTCACATCATTTATTTATTGAAGCGTAAAAGACAAAGAACAAACAAACAAACCAAAACGTGGAGGAACTTTTTAAACTCTAATGCAGCTCGTCTCTTTTGATATTAGATACTTTGCAGCAGATGAACGGATGCAGCACGAAAAGTACTTGAATAGAAACTTAAAAAGTGAGGGCGACTTATAAGAGAGAGAGAATGAGGTGTGTTGAATATTCGAGGGAAATGAGAAAGTAAGAAGAAAATGAGAAGAGAGGGAGAGCAGCGAGAACGGAGGGACAGGAAGGGAAGATGGCAGACGACTACTAATGCTGACACACACACACACACACACAAAGTCATACTTCCGTTGGGCAGCCGAGATGAGGGGGTGGGCTATCAAAGAAAGATAAGTAGTGTGCTGAATACTGATGCTGCTATCTGCCACTTCCACACACACACACACACATATATATATATGTATATATATAGAGCAGTGGTGGGAGAGGAGACACATGAAGAGGCAGACACATGGATGCAGAGGAGAGAACAGGAGAAGAAAAGGAGAGACATGAGGGAAGAGGAGAAGAGGAATGAGGAGAAAGATGAGGAGAAGATGGAAAGGAACAAATGAATGTATACGACAAGGAGGAAGGGCTTAAGTGAGGAGAAAAAGAGAGAAAGGAGGAGGATGAGGAGGGGGAAAATGAAGAGAAAAGAGAAGGCAGAAGGGAATAAATGGAGGCGAGGTGAGGAAGGGGAGGTGAAGAGAGGATAAGAGAACCGAAGATGAGGGAAAAAAGGAAAAGATGGAGGAAAGAGGGCAAAATGAGGGACAGGAGAAAGACGAGAGGAGAGTTAAAGTGAGGAGAGGAAAAGAAAGGAGGAGGACGGAGGAGTGTTTGCTCTCTTCACTGTTGCAGACACACACACTTTATACTCCTGAGAACGCTAACTTGCTTTTTATTGTCTCTCAATGTCCTCAGTACGACGCTGACAGAGTGTGTGTGTGTGTGTGTTTGAGTTTAAATCCAGGTTTAATGATTCAAACATCTCCTACTTTGTGAAAACTACTGAGAATATTTAGGAATTCATATCATTCATATCATATATTGACTGAAGAACTTTCATCTGACTGTCAAGATTATGGATATTGATTTCTCTGTCGATGTTTGTTACGTGTCATTTTTCTCTCTCACCGCTGATTCGAGCACGTCGGGTTTTGTTGAAAATAGCTGTTAACTTTGAATATTGAAGTTTGATTGGATTTTTTCTCATATTTCTGGCTGTTGTAATGATGACATTTCATAGCTTGGTGACAAATGTTGTGTTCATCACCTCACAGTGTCTCACTTTGCCAGTTGGCCGTTTGTGTAACAGGCATCCTTTTTGAATGAGTTGTATGTAAACGATCACTGATGGGCGTCAGTGTGAACTCTTCCAGTACCTGACGGCAACAGCAAACTATTCAATGCTGCTACATGTTGTTATATTACAAATGTTAGTATCACTTGGTCAGAAATTTAACTGAACAATAGTTCTTGATCTAAATTATAACTGCTAAGTTTTTTTTTTATTTGCTTGTGTTAGAACAATAATAACTAGCTGTGGTTTTAAGAGGTGCAAGAACACGTCTTTACAGGTTGTGATGCGGTTCAGTCAAAACTTAGCTCAAGGGGTAACAAACATGGGATACCACACAAGAGTTGTAAAGTAAAAAAGGTTTATTTTTAATTGTTCTATTTTAATCAATACAGAAGTCTACACAGGTTGCATAATGGCTGCATGAGGCCTTTGTGAGGACATTTATTTTGTAATGTATCATATGACATCAAAACACAGTTTGATGTTACCAACAAAATATTGAATCATTGACCTCTTTTAAGATTAAAATAAGAAGAGAAAAGTATTTTCTATGTTTAGTTTGTAACCAGTTTTCAAAAACATGGATATTTACAATTGGATTAGATAAATATAGCAGTGAATCGTCTGTGTATAAAGGTACTCTGTCCTCCTCTACTGATAGAGCAAACAACAGGGGAGGGAGGAGGTATCCCTGATGTATTCATCTAGTTAAAATAAGAACAGAAAGATAGTTCAATTCAAATCTTTCTCTGTCAAAGAATATTAAAATAAGACAAGTTTGATAGCCACGATACTGAAAATCTTGTGTCTTATCGTAAATGTATCTCTGAGATGTAAGTTTCAGCTGTGTGTGAAATCATATTACATCATAAATAAGTAATGGATGAACTGCATGTAGGGAGAAACAATGCAGTTTAATTAATTTAACTGGAGGTCAAGATATAAAGACAGACGTGATACATGTAAGAGGGTTCAAACAGTTGATAGAGGATTAAGATTAAACAAACAATCAATGCTACTTCACCTGAAATGTTTGTGACATCGATCTTGTGTATTTATTACGTTTTAGAGAGAGACACAGTCATGGGTGGGAGACCAGACAAATTGCTTTTCTAAAGCTGTCAGGTCCAAAATGAATCAAGCAGTCAGAGCTGTGATGAGTTTTGACATCTCAGGACAGTTGGAAAAGTTTCTGTCACCATTGTTATTTTATAATAATACCATGGATCTCAATGAAGTTCTGAGGGATTCTGCCTTCTGACAGGATCTTTAAATTCATCTCCTTTAAGACATCGTGGGATTATTTTGGATCCATATTGAGTCATCAAATACCATCAACCTAGACATTATGAGAAAATACTTAATACTGTTATATATAAGAAGCTTAAATACAAATCCATATATACCATTTGTTGCCCCTTGGGCCTATTTTTAGCAACACAGCCATGTTGGGAGTCCTCTATTACTTTGAGGAGTACAATGTTATCATAGCTGATAGAGCCGATGGCCCAAACTACAAAAATAAAGACACAAGTAAAAGCCACAAGCCTCTGCTTCATGATATCGTTTTAACTTTCATAAATCTCCATTAAATCCTCATTTTGATTGCTTTCTAAGCGACTTGTCGGCTTTGTTCCAACATATTTATAGTATCGTGTTTTTCCATTTTTTAAATTAAATTATGCATTTCTTCTGATTACAGTGCAACAAATCTCGGCGTTCTAATACAGACCTAATACAGATTGTGACAGCCACTTGGAAGAGGGTAAACCAGGTTACCTTCACTGTCACGCTCAGGCCAACCCTGAACCCGAGGTCACCTGGCTCCTCAACATCATGGGGATCACGCCAGAGGACTCTCGTTTTAAGCTGTTCCCTAACGGCACCCTCAGGATCAACTACTACTTTTACAGAAGCGGCACTTCAATGTTTTCCCTAAATCCTGTCTCATAACCAATTTCAGACGAGTGGTTTGAGACTGAATAACTTCCACATTCACACAGACTGCCAAGATTAACAGAAACACTCCCACGGTCAGTCATTGGATTTCTTCTATAATGACGCTCTGACAAGAGTCTTCTGTAAAAGTGCAATGTGCAGGATGTAAACAATGGAAGCCAGACATTAACCTTTGCTTTTTGTTGCCCCCCCCCCCCTGACAAACAGCTCTAACAGCAGTCATTTTGACCTTGTGAATTGCAGGTCACATGACATATTCTAGCGTATGTGGCAGAGAGGAGGGAGTTAATCCTGAAGGTGAAGTGCTTGATTTACGAGTCAATCTACGTTGCAACCCTCACCTACAGTCATGAGCTGTCTGTAGTGACCGAAGTAGCTGAAATGAGTTTCCTTCACAGGGTGTCTGGGCTCACCCTCAGAGATACTGTGAGGGGCTCAGACGTCAGCCTCCTGGTGATGAGCTTGGATGTATTTGACTTGCCGAGAAGCACCAGAAAGCACTATTAGTTTTGTCTCAGGTTCAGCCTTCGGGTCTTCTTACCCTCAGAATCCACTTTGTCTACAGACTTGAATCGGTATGCAGCTCCAGACTGCTGAGCAGCCTTGACGGTTCTGCAGTCCACTTTGACCTCTGACACATTGGTGATGCTTAGAGGAGGGTGTGTGTGGGGGAAATGAGAACGCCTCCACAGGAGCTAAAGAAATCACATGTGCTATGAGCAGAAGCACTATCGTTTGGTGGTGTGAGTGTGAGTGAGTGTGAGAAAGACGAGCACTGATAATGAGCGTCTGTTTTAAGAAAGATGTGGGAGAGAGAAAGAAAAAGAAGATATGTAAATATGGTGTGAAGGTTTTCATGAAAAAGGTGTGTATTTGTGTGTGTGTGTGTGTGTGTGAGATAAGGAGTGTGATTGGGCTGGTGCAGCACTGTTGCTCATCTCTATTGTCTGCATGTGTGTGTGTGTGTGTGTGTGTGTGTGTAGACAGGACAAGTGTTTGTATGATAAGAGCAGTCTGTGAAAGCGCATGGGGTTGTGTGTGAGTAAGTGATAAGGAGTGTGTGCTAGTGTGTGTGTGTTATATATGCTTAGATGTGTCGTTGTTAACACGAATGGATTTCTACACTGGTGTGTGATTGTGTGTGTTCATTTTGTTTCTTTGTGTGTGTGTGTGTGTGTGTGTAGGCAGAGCACTGCAGCTCATCTCAGCTGTCCGCAGGGTGCAGAAGGCACAGCAGTCTATCCGCCCACACACACCGCCTACGTCACACACTCGCGCACACTTACACAGAAACACACACACACACACACACACACAGAGCAAAAAGATCTATCAAATCCCACAAACAACACCAACACACACACACACACACACACACACACACACACAGATATAAATATAGTCTGTCGCTGTGAGTAGACAGATGGACAGAAGCTTGCTCACTGCTGTCAACAATAACCAAATCAAACCATGCACCTGAATGTGTGTGTGTATGACACAACGTGTGTGTTAGTGTGTGTCCACCTGGTTCAGTATGGGACCTATTAAATAAGTCATGGGGGGGGTTGGGGTCACAGAGGAGAGCTGGAGACACAATAACACCGTCTGGACCGTCACACACACACACACACACACACACACTCTCTCTTCCACACACACACACACTCTCTCTTCCACACACACAATCACACACAAAATGATATGTAAAGGAGAAATACTGAAAGATACCTTAAAGCTCCACTGATCAATCCCTCCAGGAGGTCAAAGTCGCAAGAACTGACGCAGTCACTGCAATATTTTTGATCTTGCTTGTTTTGCTTTTTTTTTTTTTGTCAAACTGAATAATTTTGCCAATGACTCCAACTCAGAAGCACTTTCAGGAGCCAAAAGTCAAGTAGAAATTAACTCCTTGTGATTTGGCTTCCAGGGAAACATGCAACGTTTTGATGCAACATATTTAAACATACCAAAAGTGAACCATCTCTTAATTAAAGCCGAAAACTATGTATGTCAAAAAGTACACGAGACATTATGGAATGAGTTACAGGATCACCAACACTGTATTAACATGTAGGATTTTAGTGGTGATTTTAACATTGACATGACTTTATGAACACAACGTATACTAGTTCATATCCAGTGATACTCAAACCAAGCAGAACAGTGCAGCTGTAATTGAGGATTTATACACACAATGTAATTGATGCGACAGTAGGAAACAGGCTTCTCATTAATGACTTAAGTAATCATTTGTCAATAAATGTAACTTTTCACAGTAACTTAAAGGGCAACACGGTTATTACTTCAAGTAAGCTGATTAGGTCGAGAACACGTGAAACTATTGAGGCTCTCAAGGCTGACGTAATGAAAGGAACTTTAATGAAATGATGGTCATGTTGAACGTTCAGCCTATCACAAAATGTGGTGATGTCACATGCCGGAGCCTACAGGTCTGTACTTGACCTGTCAGGATCCTTTAAGTCATTTGTGATCCACCAGTGTATACCTACAAACCGTGATGTACCAGCACGTAGGAACACCACCTCTGGAAAGAAAAAAATACTTCAACAGGCTTAAGGAGAAATATGAGGGGGATTGGCAGTTCTGGCAAAAGGACAGTGTTTCTCTTCTCTCTTGAGACTTAAGTCCAGGCTCTCCAGAAGAAGAACAGAACTAATTAAAAGTCTGCTAAATTAACAATAAAAGCCAAGTCCTGAACTAGGTTGTCTTGGAGGATACCGTTGGTTCGGACAGGACTCCAACAGCAGGTAACTGATCGTCAGGACAGAACCGACACAGTAGCAGGAAAACATTAAATCAAGCTTGCAAGAGGCTGGCGGAGATAAAACAGGATATTTCAAGAGCAGGCCCAAAAATATCAATGCCAGGTGGAAAAAATGAAGAAACAGCTCCATGAGATGAAGGATGAGAACAAACAGGTAGTGGAGGACTAAAAAAAAAGCAATAATAGAAAAAGAACAAATATCAGGGAGGTTGTGAGATTTGAAAATCTACATTTTACATCCATCAGTTGGACACAAACATGACTCAGTGACCCTGAAACATCTTCACAAATCTAGACATGGGAGGTGTGAGTTCACGTCACCTGTAGTGCACACCGGCACAGTGGGGGAGCGGCTGTGGCGTGTACTGAGGTGTTGATGTAAGTTAAAGAACTATAGCATACGTTCAAGATAAAAACTCACACACTCACTTTATATTCAGTTCTGTTAATGTTGATGGTGTGTGTGTGTGTGTGTGAAGAAACCATGATGTGTGTCTTCTATCTACAAGCCTTATCAAATGGACACAGACTGGACTTCTGAAAATCTCATTAGACTGTTGTCCACCTCCAGCGATCGTCCAGCTCATCTAATCAGTTCAGGTAAAGCAGAGCTGTTTTTCTCTGATTAATAACTTTGAAAACATTTTACTTCGGGAATTAATTTTCTCTGATGAGAAAAGCCTGCTAGTGTTGGTTTCCCCCTGTCGGCAACTTTCTGTAATCAAAGCTGAGATTCCATGAATCAGTTTACATTTTAAGCTCCATGGTTTGATCATTTATACATGTTTACTGTCTTATTGATCCTTATGTCTGTTGTTGCAGGTCAAAGGTCAACTCAAAAGTCTTGAATAACAGATAGATTTGAGCAAAGATGAGCAAGAATGATGGTGAAAAGCTTACAAACTGGGAAGGAATCAGCAGAATTGATGTAAATGTTAGGGACAGTAAAGGTTGTGCAAACAATATGATCTGACTACGCAACAGTGAGTATATTTGCAATTGAAAACATTAAAGTCTAATTTATGGTAATTTGTCCCAAGGCATGAGTTCTAAAAATGGATTCAGAGTTTTGGCTATGCCTCTGTTTATTTATTTCAGAAAGCTTTTTCAGAACTATTTACTTTGAAGATAAATATGAAGGAAACTGAGCTGAGGCAATGTCCTCTGTAATAATTAAGGAGGATTTGAGTGTGTGTTGTGGTGATGAAGAGAGTGGCTTTCAGTGCTGTGTTTAATCTTAGAAAATGTTAAAAGAGAAATATTACATACGTACACATCCAGGAATGAACTTGAGCACTTCAGTGGCTGCAGACACGTTGATACGCCCCCAGTTACGTGAATTAAAAGGTTCCTTAAGACTTTATAAGCCGCAAGTTTCAGGGTTTCATCTGCAATTATTTTGCATTAACTTATTTACAGTTTACAGTTATTCAACAACAAAGTTGTCTGTTGTCTCTGTGTAACGGTCTCTACAAGGAGTGACAGTGGAAGATTGACTGGATCCTGTGAACCTCTACACACTGACAGTAACAAAAAGCATATGAGGAACATGAGGGACCGTCCTATAGGAAGCATGCACCTCCATGTCACCCACAGCCTCATCTTCATGGAGACGGCCCTGACATCGACACAGCTTCAGTGTTGGAGAGAGGGAGGCAAGAAGAGTGATGGGTGTACAGGTAGAAGTACCTGTGTGTGTGTGTGTGTGTGTGTGGGCTACAAGGAAGAGGATGTGTGTGAGGGACTGTGTGTTTACACGGTGACAGTGTGTGCATGTGCACATAAAAGTGTGCGTGTGCATCTTTGTGCATTTTAATGTGTATTATCTCCTGGCTAGGGGAATCTATTTTGCGGCTCAGTCCATTTCTGAAGGATTTAGATGCCCCCTACGGCGTCCTGTTGTGTCTGATATGAGTGTGTGCGTGTGTGTAATGGGATTATTTGGCTGGATGGGATAGCGACAGTCATCTGGGAGGATCCTAACCGAGGCTGTGGCTGAAATACATAAATTGTAAAGACGGTGAATCACCTGGGATTGCAAAATCATATTTCACAGACAAACAGGCACACACACAAACACACATGCAGCACGAAAGAAACAGAAGCACACATGTCTTCACACTGTCTTGAAGGTGCATGAAACACAAAATGGCTCTCAGTTTTTCCCTTACACACATTACCACACACAGTCCTTTTTATTTCCCTACTAATTATCTCTCACACACACACACACAAAGATGCCATTGAATCTCTTGTCAGATTCACACTCTTGTTTACTTATTTTCTGATGAGATAGTTCCTGCTTTAAATCTACATTGAGCTAATTTTAGACGATTTCATAACAGCCACTAAACATTTTATAACTGTGTCTGTTTCTGTTAAAGGAATAGTTCAATCTCATTTGCTTACTATCAATCTCATATCTGTGACCAACACGCATCCGCCACAGCCTGTGTAATGTACGTGAACTGCACTGAACATAATATTTGACGTCACGAGGAGAGAAGTGAAGCCAAAATCAAAAAGTAAAGCAAGAAGGAAAAAAAAAAGAAAAAAAAACGAAGAACAAACGTGAAGGGAATTACAGAAGACAAGCAGGAAGGGGGGAGGAACAAAAGAGCAGAGGAGAAATGAAAGGAGAGGAGAGGGGGAGATCATTTGTGATGTTGTACAGAAAGGTAGCCAGGTGTTGCTGTCTCTTCGCTCTGTAGAACTGGACCCTCCAGCACATCCCTGCTGTGTGTGTGTGGTGAGGCCACTTCTAGCTCTGCTCATTACTCTCTTAATGGAATAGAGACATCTGCCTCATCTCTCTTTCCCTCTTTTTCTCTCTATATCTCTCTATCTTCATCACTCTCAGTCATTCAATCTCTCTGTTTTTCTCTATCCCTCCCTGGAAACCTAAGAACGAGGGAGTGGATGAGAAGTGTGTGTGTGTGTGTGTGTGTGTGTGTGTTGCCAGAGTGGAAATGAAGGATGGAAAGAAAAGGATGACGGTGCCAAGTGTCCAAGAGGGACGCCGGTGAAGAGAGGGGGGATGAGGACGGGATACCAGAGAGAATGGAGGATGAGTAGAGGTGGAGAAGAAGTGCCAGCTCTCTGCCCCAGGCTGGGTAATAATGATGCTAATGAGTTAGATCAACACAAGGTTTGAGTGCCACAGATTAAGATATTTTCTGGCAAGCGGCCTGCGCTGCTTCACGGTACGAAAAAAGATAACCCCATTTTGAAGGGCTTTACTGAAAACATGAAAAAGTCTGAAACTAATGTTGTCAAATACAGGAATGGAGCATTATACAGATATCTTTCACTTTTCAGCTACTCTCCTGAACACCATGTTTTCATTTATAGTCATCGTTGCAGTGATTATACTTCTATATGTGACGGTTGTCGAGGCTACAGTGTGTTAATTGACTCTTTCCTGCGCAACAAACTCGACCATCACAATGGAAATATCAATTCATTTTTTATGAAATACGTGTTTGCATGCGCATGACAATCCCCTCTGATTGTATGTTCCGTCAGAGTGCTGGTTGTGCACGTACTCAATTAACATTAACGTCTGCACGTCTACATTATTTGTAGAGAAGAATCCAGATGTGGATCCAGGATTTTCTTCATGTCAAACATCAAAAATGTTCACAGAACCCCCTCCCCTCAGGATTTCCTTGGGCCTTGGCCTAATTTTTCTCAAAATTTCATTAAAGTCTTTTAACATGTTTTACAGATATCTTGAAAACAATCCCTCTGGGTGAAGGAAATATATTTTAAAGGGGTTCCTGCTCTCTGTAATACCTATTTCCTTTAGCAAACCAAAAACAAGTCCTTTTCCTCTTTTTGTTTGCAGGCACCATCAAGAAAAGTGTGTGCTTTTCCAAAGGCCGTATGATGAATAACATAATAAATGTACAGATATGAAAGGAAAAAGTACTCTGGCTCTACAGACCAATTTGGCGAACCTTTGTGTAACCAGCCGCTGGTTTTATGAAATGGGGCTCAATTGTATGAAACTGATTATCTTGACGTTGAGTAATCACAAAATGTCCTGACATGATGGCATAAAGTTGGAAAACAGCTTTTAGTTATGTAATATTAGGTCTGTCAGTAGCTTTTGGCAGTGTTTCCAGACCACCCATCTACCCCAGAAGATGTTTCTGGCTATAGCCTGGTGGTGATGATGGATGTTTCTTCCACTTGGGTGAAAACTTCCCCACTTGCACGCTGCATGAATTGCATTTCCACCTGGCTGAAATCCGTTTCCCCTCCAGGTTCTTACCTGACAGATTCGATCCTATTTTCATCTCCGTGGACACTATGTGCTTTTAGACCTCATCCAGAGAAGATAGCAGATAACATTTTAATACCTCATGTACATGCAGTGAAAGCTGTTACAGGTAAACACAGACAGTGTGACAGATAATACAATACACAATACACAGGAAGAGAAGTAAAACTGGGGGAGAAGTTATGTCTGAGAGAAAGACATAGACACAAAGATGGAGGAGACGTATTAATACTGACAGTGAGGGAAGGAATAATAATAATAACAATACATTTTATTTATACAGCACTTTAAATGATGCAACAAAGTGCTGTATATGGTTGAACCAGGATTAAAAGATAAAATGGAATAATATCCAACATTTAAAAACAATTAAACACATGAGTTATGTTGGACATAAAATAGTGTACCAGCATTAATAAAAAGCTTCAGTTAAAAAGGTTTTGATAAATGATTTAAATGATTCTGTAAGACTCTCAAGCCTTTGAAAAAGCAAGAATATGGAAAAAGCGAGAAACAGAAAGTGCAAAAGTGTAAACAACAGCCTGAGAAAATTACAGGATGGAGAGATGAAAAAAAGATGGAAATATTAGACCAGGGGGAGGGAGGTGGAGAAATGGGCACAGCGAACAGGTGTTGGATGGACAGATAGAGAGAGAGAGAGAGAAGGAGTCATCGGGGAAGCTGAGAGTGACGGGGAAAGATGAAGGAGAGAGGGGGGGGGCTGAGGTAAAATGAAAGAGAGGGGGACAGAAAAACAGGGAACCCAGAGAGAGAAAGACACAAACTGAGAATAAGAATGAGGGGGGTGACAGACAGCAGCACTGATACAAACAGAGGAGGAAAAAGAGAGAATAAAACAGGAGAAATGAGGGAGATCTGCTGCATTAGTCATGCACATTTTATATGGTGTGTATTATAGGAAAGCTGTCATTTGTTCCTGAATACATTATGAATATGCATGCATGTATATTTAACTATATTCCTCAGAATCTGAGTCACTTTCATGGCAAAAAGTGAGACATTATGGTTTGTTCCAAGATGAAAAATATATTACTATGAAAGATCGAAGTATATTCTTAAAGATACTACATACGAAACTCAGAGCCACTACCGTTAGATGTCGCACTGGAGCACCAGCTTCACTCAGACCGAAACATATGAGTGTGTCGGCCACACCTCCCCCTAACCAGAAACAGACGTTATATCGCTCTCCTCAATGCCACCAGACTCCATTGACAAAAACACAAATTTTACGTTGCAGATCATCGTAAAACAAACGTCATGCGTCTATAGTGTATGAATAAATAGTAATATTTAAATACTAAATAGTAATATATAATAGCTACAGTTTGATGGCTTTAATTGAATGCGAATGCCTTCAGCTAAACGCTTCGAACTACACTCTGCCATCACTCTCTTTGACTCTTTATCAACGCAGGGACGGCCAACGGTTTCACAGGGATCGACTACCAGAAACTTGGATTACAACTCACATAGAGGGAGTGTGACTTCATTCTCTGCTCAAGACGCCTTACTCCACTATATCTATACAAAGCAAATAGCTATTTGCTGCAATATTAATATCCAAAATCTCATATATAGAGCCTTTAAAATCACTAATATTGTAATTAACAGAAAGTTTGATCAATTTAGAGAATTAATTTTAGAGAAATTCCTACACAACCAGTAACAGTTTCAGCTCCACAATATGAGCTCAGATTATTAGTCATCAGTTAATCATTAATAAAACCTTCGGTCAGATCTGGGGACAGCCTCAGCTCTCTGATCTGTGTCTTCTGGGCATGTCCTTAAATTTGGATTGCAATTAAAAATGAGTTTGGTTTGTTATAGATCAAAATAACCAATTTGCACCTTGTGTTTGTTTACCCTCTATGCACCTCTGGCTTTAAATATTACTTTAAATACGTATAACCTTAAGTATAGCCTGGTTGTGCAGGATATTACCAACAAAGGTCAGCTTTTTACCTCAGGAGCTCAAGAATTTGAATTTAGTAATGTGGTTTCAGAGCTTTTCTCGGGCTGCCTTGGTGAATATTCTAGCAGAAATCGATAATAGTAATTCTAATTAACTCTGATGTCCTAAAGGTTAATTTTAATCTCTTTTGGGTCACCTTCTTCTTTCTGACTTGAACCTGAATCATCAGGCACATGAACACAGTGGGCGTGTGGAGGAGCATTATGTTTATAGAGGAAATACTGCTCCTCCGCGATGTCAGTAACAGTAGCAGGGTTTTCTCTCCACATTGTAAGATAGATTAGAATCTACTACAGGAACATGACTTCCTCATCCTTTTGACCAAGTTAAAATAACTTAACTTTAACTACAACAACAACAACAACAACAACTGTACACCGCCAAGAAAGTTCTGATAGCACAACTATGGCTAACACTCTGGAACCAATGTCTCTTTCGATGTTCCTGTCCTGAGCAGTAGCAGACACAAATTTAGTTCAGCATTTTGAGCAGGAAGCCACAGTTGGCATATCATGTTTCAGCTTCTCAGACAAAGAGATGAGACATCGAGAACACAAAGCGAGTGGAACAGAAGATATAACAGGTCGTGTGGCACGACTTTGGCGCTCGATGCTTGTGCTTTCTTACGCACTGGTGAAACTTTAGCCTGCTGACTTTTATGGGCTGATGCTTCGCTGCTGGTTGGAACTTGTTTGGTCAGTTGTGCGGACATTGTATTGATTAACAGGATTATTTTAGCCTTATACCTCCTAATTTACACCAATGGTAATTCTAAACTTGTGGGGACCTGCAGTTTGGCCTAGCCTAACCTTAACGTAAACTTAGTTTTACACTCAACCCTACAAATAAGTTTTAACCCTAAAATAAATTCTAGATGGGCAGTGTGAATGTGTAAAAATGAATTCCCTGAAGGATTGTGCTAACTGCTAGCCACCCAAACCCATTTCTCAACCCAACAACCAAATTTCGGTTTACTTTACTTTTTGTTGTCCAGACAATATGAGTGTGTAACCAGATTTGTGCCCCCACAAAGATATTAATACAACTACACACTACAAACACACATGTTTTGATTCTGTTTTATTATTTACACTTGAAAATCTGGAAAACCCAAATGTAATTAACAAAAAAGACCTGCAGGACTCTTTTAGTGTTATTTATTTTGTTTAAAACAAAGCTTTGCCCTGTGGGTCCTTTATGCCTTTTCTTTGCAATCCCTGTCAAACCCGTCACTCCAAATACACAAACCAGCAGTACATGTTCAACACACACACTTTCCTTAGAGTCACAAATGACATCTTGTCGCAGTCCGATTGTGGTGAAAGCTGCATCGAGGTTGTTCGGATTTACCACAAATTCTAATTTATTCGATTGTGGAAGAAGTGGTTTGGGATATCTGGCACAGCACTTGAATGGTTTTCCTCCTATTTATCAAACGAGAACGTCTTTGTATCCGTCGCTGACAAAGCGTCTGTGTTCTCCCTTCACATCACATTATTTGTCTCTTATTATTGCTTTGCTGACGATGTCCGGCCGTACATGTTCCAGCAGACTTCAGATCAGCAAACCTTTGCTTGTGTTGGTTGTATTGTCGTTTTGTTACCGTGAAGCACTTTGTAAGCCCGGTTTTGGAAAGTGCTTAATAAATAAAGTTTTGCTTATTACTTCCTCCAGACGTCACAGAGGAGGTGAAGAGTGACGATGAAACTAAAGTTAATGAAGGCTAACACACTCACACACTCAGACACACTCAGGGGGTTGATGGACGTATCTGGTGTCGCCCTTGAAACAGTGATCACTAGCTAATGATATCACACACACACACACACACACACACACACACAGGCACTGGAGGAGGTCAATGGAATGAACAAGCCTACTGCTGGCTTTTACAGCTGTGAATAACTGCTGCTCGAATGCAAACATACACACACGCTGCTGCTGTATTTCAATGATGTGACTGTGTGCATGTGTGTAAGGCAAAGTGTGTATATGAGATAAAATATTGACACAAGCAATGAGGGGACAGAGAGGGGGAGGGCGGTCCGATCATCGTGACAGACAGAACCATAATAAAGGCGAGAAAGACAAACGAGAAGGAAAATGAGAATCAGAATGTGATCGAGGAGCGATACAACAGATGGTGAGACACAAAGATGAGTGTAGACAGAGAGGCAGAGAGTGCTATCATTAGTCAACGTCTGCAGCTAATGACGAGTGTATCTTGTCGAGCGCTCCGAGATTAATTAAATAAATCAAATTAAGATCCCACAATAGGTTTGGATGTAAAGGTCACAGTCGGAGCTTCAACCTGTTCTATCAAATTACCATCTGAGCTGAATTAACCCGCGTGAGGTGAACAGGAACCGTTCGAGATAAGGAACAGTCACAGTGTTTGTATCTCTCAGTTCCATATAAAAGTGTTTTAGTGGAATATAATTGATGAAAACAAACCTGCTTATGGAATCTATCTATCTGTCTGTCTGTCTCTCTGTCTGTCTGTCTACCTACCTGTCTGTCTGTCTCTTTTCTTCACCATCTCTCTGTTTGTCTCTCCACTTATTCCTCTTTTGTCTAAACCATTCATCTCTCTCTCCTGGCCCTCTACGTTCCCCAAATCCCTGTTCTCTCTGCGTCTTTTTCAATTTCATGCCCCCTCCTCCTCCTCCTCCACCTCCTCCCCCCCCCCCCCCCCCCCCCCCCCCCCCCCCCCTCTCCCTCTCTCTCTCTAATAGAGTGTGAATGAGTGAGGCAGCATAATAATGTTTGAGAGAAGCCGGCCAGCCACGTCTCCCACCTCAACAGTCACGCTCACCTCCATAACCAGGTTACAGTGTGTGTGTGTGTGTGTGTGTGTGTGTGTGTGTGTGTGTGAGTTGCCTGTTTGTTGTGGCTCAATTACATACAGTTTAGTGTGAAGTGTCTGTCTGCCTCAGCTCAGTAATCATACTACACACACACACACACTCACTGCAGCAGGCTATACTTCATAACTAGGTTAGTGTGTGTGTGTGTGTGTGTGTGCGTGTGTGTGTGTGTGTGTGCGCGTGTTTCGTGTCTGCCACTCTCTCCATACTACATACACATCTACTGCACATAACATGATTACTATGTGTGTGTATGTTTTATGTCTGATATGTAATAAAACACACATACTAATAAAACCTCAGCAGGATTTTTTTCATTATTTGACAAATACGTGCAGAAATTCATCTTGTTGACTTTGGTGCACAGAAATCCAGCACGTAACACAATAATGGTTCACACATCTTGTACTGCAGATTATATTTCTATATGATTACACACACACACACACACTATATTTCTATATCATTTCCCCCAAGGATGAATCTTAATGACTTTGCTGATCCTCTGACTTTTCCTCGAGCGCCATCATCAGGTTGTGGTTCATCTCAACAATAGTTGGATGGATTATCAAGCTATTTGGTGCATAACCCTCATTTCATTCATGTTCTTTTTGAAATTAGCGATCGTCTGACTGATCTTGCACCACCAACACATCCAGATTTCAATTTGTCCAATACTTTGGTTTATCTGTCGAACAGTTTTCTTCTTCAGCATGGCTGTTGTCTCGTAGTCTCGATTAGTCTCATTTCTACTCCAGTCGGCCTGAAACCATCTAATGCAACAAAAACAAAGTTAAACATACGCAAGGAATAATTTGTGATGGGTCGCACAGTCAATGAAAAATAACGCACAAGATGGAAGCGGCTTTTTTTCTAAATGCATGACTTAGAGTGACCTAAAACGTGTGTGTTTTTACTCATATTTGGGCAACACATTCGTTAATGGAACGTTTGGGTTGGCACTATCTTTACCTCGCCAACATGCAGGAGGAGACGTGTTACAGCAGAAAGCAGCAGCGCTTCAGCTATGAGATGAATTAGAGTGGAGGTGAGGCCAGCTGTGCAGTTACGTCAATATAATGCACATCCTCTGGTTAATCAGAATTCTGGCCATGGTACAAATTCCCTGCTAAGACCCAGCTCATTAGTAATATCATAATATTGCAGGGTATTTCAGTGGTAACAATATACATGATGATGATAACGCTGATGGAAAATTCTTCATCATTGTATTTTTCATGCATTTAATGAAGCCTTTAAATTGCTGTTTAAATTGGCATCATATCTTAACCCAAATTAAACGTGTCCATTTTGGTAATCTCTTGGTTTCCTGGTGAATTAAGTTTGTTGTATTGTTGTGGCTGTCCATTAATTGGCAGTAACTTCTCTGCTGTGAGCCAACAGCAGCGCTTCTTCCACTGCTGTTGTATGTAGTCAGGTTGTAAATACGAATAATACAGTGCTCCACCTAACCCAGAGCCACACTCATCAACATGGTCAGCAGTGGCTGCGACACACAGCTCACGGAGGCAGTCAAGGTACTTTAACTCTTTGCACCCAATTGCCGCAATTTGTGTCAAAAATCTCACTCCTTCTTTCCGCAGTCATAACTCAGTCAAATCTCAACACACAGACGTGATACACACGATTTTTTACATTCAATGTGATTTACGTTTTCTATAAATCCACCGAGAAATCATAGAAAAAAGACGTTCCTTACAACCCCAGAACTTTCCTGAGAATCATCAAGGCGTATGTTTAATGAGGCCAATTTGCTAAAATGAGGGTGTGTGGGGCGGCACAGTTGTCTGAGTGGGAGCCCCGGAGTCACGCCTAAGTTAATAGATCTACAAAATATACGGGCGGGTCAGTGTTTCAAAGTAAAATAAACACGGAGGGTGATTTCCTATTTTCTCTTCCTCCATAAACTTTCCCTCCCCAGAACTCTGAGTTAGGGAGCGTTGGATATATCGCACAGCCCCTCCCCTGAGTGCTCCGGGCACAAGCAGACACCATGAATTCTCAGCTGAGCAGAAATCAGCACTTATCCAACTTCATCAGCAAAACAGGCGAACAAAACAGTAACTGGGCAATGTCAGTTGTGTGTCTTTGCCTTCAGCTCATTTCCATGGCGGCAGCAGCAGCAGCGGTGCAGGCTGTTAGTATGCTGCAAAAAAATTAAAGGATTAGCAAATTATAGATCTGTAAGCTTATTATCATGGAAATGAGATTGATTGCCACCATAGATATTTACACAGGGGAGGATTTGGGGGACTCGCTCAAGTTATTACACTTCAAAAATTAGCTCAGCAGCTTATACATCGTTTTATTGATGGTGATTAAATAAATGGAAAAGTCGGAGTTCCATACATACAGTATATATGATACCTCAGCTGGTGTGCCACATTATTTTAATGGCAATATGGAATATTTTGGCATGATAACTTACACAATTCAGAAGTTGCTGGGAAAATTCTCACAACTCAACAGCTGAGTCTTAATGCAGATCGCTGTCTTGATGAACATCCTGCATTATAACACCTGACGGTGTGATGCATTCTCTTGTCGATTTCCATGATTGTCACGTCATTTTGACCGCCTCCACCACCAGCACCATGGCCTGCTTTGACATTTTTAGGCTACTAACTTCACCAGTCCCTCACAGTAAATGTGAAACACGAGCACGGAGATTCATTCTTGGCTTGGAAACAAAATCTGTGGTGAAATATTTTAAATCAAAATTCACTTATTAGCTTTTTCCAGAGCTTTCGAACATATCCCACAGCCTGCTTCAGATGCTGAAGACCGTCCTTAAACAGAGACATGGAATACAATCTACCCACCTTAAAGGACCACCTGTTATTATTATTATTATTATTATTTTTCTGTAGTCTTGCAGATAATACCATCATCTGAACTACAAGCTTTTTTTCCAGCTCCAACATTCTGGCTGATATTCTGAGCAGATGGTTCTTATACTGCTGACAAATTGCCAGAGCCATGTCAGCCCTGCCATCTTTCGCAGTGTAATGGGATTATTAGAGGAGCAGATTTATCAGCATTCACGTCTCGTTCTTTCTTATTAACAGAGAATAAGAAAAGGCCAAAAAAATGAAAACGTGCTGCTGCTGCTTTCTTTTGAGTCTTATCGAAGGAGGAGGGGTATGGAGTGAGTGGAGGAAGGAAGATGGAGGGTGAGAGAAAGTAGGCAGAAACAGGAAAGTCTAGTAATGGGTTAACTCTTCTCTATATATAGTACAGGTGCCTTTAAGCAAGGCACTGATGCCTAAAGTGCTTCAGTGCAGTAGAACAGTGCTGATGGTGTTCACCTTATCCCACAATGATCGCTCAACAAGGTTTCGAAACATACCGGGTTGGTGGTTCAATCCCTGGCCCCCCCCGTCCAAGTGTCCTTGAGCGAGACACCGAACCCTAAGTTGCCCCCGATGGAGGCCAGCACCTTGCATGGCCATCAGTGTGTGAGTGGGTGAATGAGACCAATCTGTAAAGCACTTTGGGAACCGTTAAGGTTGAATATATATATATATATAAGTGAAGTCCATCACCATATACTTACACATAACGACATTCAGACAGATTTTCTCTGTACATGCATGTTAATGTATGAATTCAAAAACAAAATGACTCTTAAACATTAAGGAGTACTATGAACCTCGTCACGGCAATCATGTTCACCCATATCCTTCAGTATAAGATTAGCTGGATGGAGACGAGCAGCTCAAGGCAACTTTCATCTAAGAAATAAGGGTTAAAAAATGAAAAACACCAGAAGGGAAAAGTCAAGAAAGGACAGCTCGCAGCTGTACAAGAAAAAAACAAGGACAGGGAGAGCGAGAGAAACAGGGCAGTGGAAGGAAGAGGTGAATCAGAAGATGTAAGGAGGGATGGCATGAAAAAAGGGGATCCGTGGATTTGGAATCTAAAACTTCATTCGTCAGCATTTTGTTAGCACTCATAACAAGCATAGCTTTTACAGATTTGAGAAACAGTTATGTTTCAGCACTGGACACTGTGTTGATGACTAGCAAGGCTGAAAATGTATATTGAATATATACCATACTTTTTGTTTATGCTGCCTAGCTGCCTTTTTGGTGAACCGACACTGAGTTAGACCCAAGTCCAGCATTGGACATATTGCTATTCACTGCAGTCTTGACAAAGTGAGAATCTTTTCAATAGCTGCACAAGATACGAGATTTAGGAGCTGAGCCGAGAGCATACATTCAACATTGACCATAAATGTCTTATCTGGCGCTAGTTTAGGTTGCATCACCTGTCTCCTGCTGTCTAATCACCTGCATTATTCAAATATGTCAAAATCCAAATGAATGTTGGATTATGAAAATCACAGTGCAAATATTCTATATTAAACAGTGGTGGGAAGAGGAGTTCACTCAGATAAGTGGAGAGAAATAAAAAGTAAAAAAAGAAATGTTGGGGGAAAAGGTCAAAAGTAGCGTGCTTCTTATAAATAATAAACTGCAGCAAACTCATCCATAAACAAACACTACGAAATATAAACTCCAGTTAAAATCACTTCAAACCAAACACGGTGACAGCGGTGACCTACAGGATATCTCTTTATCATCAGCCTCAGCTCCCTGCCAGCTGACTGAGGCTGTTGTGACTGATGGTGTTTGGCACAAAGGAGCACCTGAAGCTTGCTGTGTTGCCCCTTTGGGTGCTGATGCAGATGCTATAGATGCTGAGGGGAGTCGGGGGCAGGTGTTGGCATGCAGTTCAGTTCAGGCCACAAATCCCGAAGAGAACAGAGGGAAGTGAAGAACTCCAGAATAATAACGTCTGATTTGCATTTCCAACTTTGAAGCTGCTGTCTGTCTGATGCTGCGTCCCGTGTGTTCAGAGGTGACACAAAAACAGTTTAGCCAAGTTTATAAAAGCACTGATATTGAGAAGAAAACTCTTGTTCAAAAGGGAATATAAGTGTCCATCAAGCTAACAGCAGAAATGTGAAAGCAGCGATGTCTGTAAAGTCTCCCAAAGTGTTGCCCCCTTGGTAAGCGGGGCGAGTTGTGTAACATCTGGCACTATTTATAAGCTGTAAAGAAACCCAAAGGCTGACTGCGCCCGTTAAGAGACTCTGTGCTGTGATTATTGATGTCCAGGGCTGCTACACTGACCTGTCTTACAGACAGACAAGATAATAATTCACGTGTCCACTGCAGGTCCTCGTCAGGTTTACTTTAACATAGATCTTTTTAGGAATAGCACAAACAAAACAGTTTTGTCTAAGTGGAGAAAAAACATTATAATTCTCTGTCCAAAGCCCCAACTTGACAGACATATTGTCATCTATTCTAGCATGCTTCCTTTGAGGCTGCTGCTCCACCCATGTGGGCTGCCCCGTGCTGAGAATGGAGCGGCTCCATTATTCAGCCCAAGAGTAGGGGTGGTAGATGTGGAGGAGGCTTCCCTGGGAGGAGAGCTGTGCATATATTAGAGCGTAATTAATCTGCATGAGACAGAGGGATGAGGGAGGGAGGGAAATGGAGAGAGTGACAGAGGGAAGGAGGATGAGAGAGGAAGAGAGGATGGAAAAGAGGGAAAGACAAACAGAGGGATAAAAGCAAGTAGTGGATCAGAGAGAGGAATAGCAAAACGAGAAGGGAGGGGAAGCCTAACAGAGCTAAAAAAGAAGCACAAGTGAGTATGTGTGACGGAGAAAGAAAAGGCTGACAGAGAGTGATAGGGCGAGCTCGGGAAACAGAGAGAGAGAGAGTATAATTACAGAGGTTGAGCCACAGGGCTCCTCTATGGATCATTAGCCAGCTTAAAGAGCCAGGGCACCGACACTGTGTGGAGAGACTCTGCAGAAAAGGTCACAACTTCTGCAGCTCTGGCTGAATACTCCGCAGTGTGTTCAGGCTAGTTTGCTTTATTCATCTTGGCAATTAGGAGACACAGGCCCGAAGATAAGGAGCTAATAAACTGCAATGATCAAAATGCACACATGCAGACAAAACAAGCAGTTTAAAGAGCTTGTTTGGCTCCTATAAACGCTGCTTCTCCACTGAGGCGGTGATGGGGGCATGGCATTAGTGGTTTCTCGTATGACAAGAAAGCATAGTAAAAGCTTACCTTGACAAGTACAGCACTGGACGTTCACTGGTTCACACAAACTGCTCAAAACAACTGTCGCCTGCAGCTCTTCTTCTTCAGCAGGAAATGTTGGGTTTGCAGCATCAGGATCTTAACACAGCACATACAGCTCAGACAGGGCTGGAAGAGAAAAGAAAGCGACAGCTACGTTAGACAGAAAGACAGGAACTCTAACATGACACACCGATATTTGAGGGTTAAAATCCAATAACGATACATCTGCTGATAATTCTCAATAATTACCACTGAACACATGGGAAACCAGGCTAATTAATAAGACCTGGTCTGCCCTGTAGCAGCATGGGCACAAGGTGGTCAGAGAGCAGCTTCGGCAACCACAAGTCTTTTAGCACAATGCTAATCCCTGATTCAATTGGAAGCCCAGATTAATTCTGGTTCAGACTCAACACAAGGTGGGTCGGATCTGGTGTGGTTCATTTGTGTTGTGAAAGCAGAGCAGACCAACAGGTCTTGGTGACAGAAGATAAATGATTTTAGCATAAATTTAAGTGACAAACTGATATTAAATCCATCTGCTGATCATGTAAACTGTCAAGGAAGCGATCTGTATAAGCAATCTATCTTGCAATGTCATTGGGTAACCATGGTTACATACGCAGCCATATGAGCGCATTGATTTTCCTTCATCAAGCAGAAAGTGGAAAGCAGTTTAAACACAGATGCGTCGGGTATCCCGAATCAAAAAGTGAACACATATTAACTAAGACGCCTTGTTTTCATTTGTTCCTGTTCGTTATTATTTATGACAAATAGGAGCCAGTTGCAGTCTCGACTAAAAATTGGTCATAATCAGTTGTTTCTTCTATTAGCTCTTTGTCAACATCAGAGAAGATAGATAAACAAATATGGTCTTAGTTAAGTGGACAATAGAAAACATATTGTACATAAGGAGAAGGCTGTGATGGTGTTGCCACGAGCGAATCAGCAGAGTAATCGAGAGAAGTGTCAGGTTATAAAGGCCAGGCTGTTCACATATGATTGGATGTTAATTGTCAGCTGGTAGCCAAACAGCTGATGAAGGAGCCAGCTGATGCATTATTCATGGCCACAAGACATTTTGTGTAATCTCCAGTTAATTTGAAATAAATAGTGATGGAACTTCAAGAAAACTGTAAATTTGGAGTTTAAAGGCTGCATGTCTCTGGGCTTCACACTTAATGGTGTGTGAATGGGTCAGAATAGAAAGAAGAATAACTTGGTAGTTTGAATGAGCAGAGACAGCCAACAACAGACAAAGAGCGACACCTACAGAAACTCAATCTTCAGTACCACCCACACTGCCTAGCTCATGCTAACTTGCAGGAACTACAAAGCAGTGAGCTCTTGGAATTAACATTTTACATGGACCCACATGCTGTAAATGTATGCAACGGAGGGCCTGGAAGGTGTCCATTAAACAGCTTACGCTGTGATATTTTCACTTGTCATGTGCCGAAACCACAAAGTCCATGCAGCATGAAAGAGGGAGTTGTGTGACGGCTACATCAGCATGTCTAAGAGCTTCTTCTAATGATATGGTTGCTGGCACTGGTTTTGGCTCTTAAAGCGGAGGATTACAGCTTTAAAGAGGCTTGTCAGGAGTCCATATCACCAGGCTAAAAAGCAGGTTTGAAGTCCCAGTGGCTGCAGCTCTTGTTAGGCTAAAACAAGCTGCTAGAGAGCTGTCATTAAAAGCAAAACTCTGGCTGATCTGCACTGCACTACATAATGGCTGCAGCAGCTCTCACTGCACAAACAGACATGAATGACGGGTTGATGCAGACTGTTAACGAGTCATTCTGTAAAACACTGTTCAATTCTCGTTATACAAAGTTACTACTAAGAAATATTATTTTCACAAATGAATTTCCAGTGAGGTTACATTTTAAGTTGGTTCGGTTTTTATTATTCATTCACAACAATCAGGTCTGTTTACCCACAAACTCTTTAGACAGGAATGTGATGTTGTATCAAGACATGGCGAAGGTAAATTATAAAGTACTGTCCAAGCTTAGATCAACAATCCATCTTTACTTGACAAAACATTCTTGCTGTTACACATTTTGTACAGATTACAGGTTTTCACAATGGATGCTTTTCATCATGGACCCACGATAAATCCACCCAAACCTGACCTGCAATCTCAAAAAAACATTGAAGGAAGTAGAGAGAAAAGAGATCCGATCTGAAAAGGTCCCTTGGGCAGTGAGACCTGAGAATAATTAGACCCGACATGTGGAGACCTCTAAAGCAGATCCAGTGACAGAGACCTTGTGACATACACATAAAACTGGTGTTTGACAAGTTGTAGAAAAGACAAACCTCTTTCACGGGAGTGTCATCGGAGTTATGAGAAGTAATTAAAACTAAGAAAGGAAAAGAAAAGAAGGAACGTTCCTGCCTCTCCTGTATGCATTAATAAATGTGTTATTAACTTTGTAAATCCTAAAAGAACTAAAGTTGTTTCTATGGAAAAACATATCAATGCTAATAAGCGGCTGCAGAGAAAGTCAGGGACATTGATGTGACACATGTCTGATGAGGTAAACCCAACTAAAAGTGAAAATGTCAAAAGAGCAGAGCAGAACAGCAGGTCTCAGAGTCACACAGGTGGTGTTTCCTGAAGCCGGTTACAGCATGATGTAGCAAAACGCAAAATACCTTGACCGGTTTAGACGGCTGCTGCAGTAAAGTAACGCGTGATGGCTGGAATTTGATGACTATGCTGACTCGTCTTCTCAAGGTTTAGCTCCTTCAGCTGGAGGGGGTCAAAGTTGGTCGAGCCTCGAGGTAGTGTTGTGGTCTTTGATGCCGACTGCAAACATTAATGCGCAGGAACCGACAAACTCTACAGATGGAAGACTTAGTGAACTGAGCTCATGATGTGTCTTTACACAAGAGAGAGGGCTCAGTGTTGAGCTATCGGACAGCCAGCCTGCGTGCCGAGGCCAAGTGTGCTATTATATATTAGTAGCATTGGACAACAAAACATCAGGGTTAGACCTGTTCTCTATAAAGTCCTCTATAAAGTGTGTAATATATGTGTTCAATAGGTAGGTGATAAACAGTCATGTTTTTACAAAATCATTGGAATATTTCTAGTTGCATGGAACAGATATCTGGATCGTCAAGCCAGTCAGTCAGTTGTAATTCAAGTCAATCTGCAGTGAAAGAGTAAGTGGATCAGTAAAACGTTTGCTCTGATAAAGAGCATCAGAGATACATCATTTGATAGCTGGTTTTTACCTTTTGAAAAAGGGCTCTTCATCTCTGTTACAGATCATGTGGACGATGTGGTTACTTTTTGGATGTTTGCATTAAATCTGTAACAGCAGTAAAGTCCTGGGCTTTATTTATATTGTGTTTACTGCTACTGCACAGCAGCTCTGAGACCTGAGAGATGAGAGAACGTGGCTCTGCGACCATGACTGACACTGACGATGAAAGAAGTTATACTTATGTAAATAAATATCTGTTGCAGATGATGTGGGAGGGACCTGCATCTAATCCATGAAAAACACACATATCTGTCTGCTTCGTGATGTATACTTTTACTGGGGGGCAATGTTTTCTAAGGGAAACTAAGAACGTAAGCAGCAGCAACAATGGCCGTTAAGGCTTAATGGATAAAAGAGTGTCAACTACAAAAACCAAATCTGCATCAAAAGAAAATATAATAAAGGACATAACAGGGCACATTTTTTGAGCAAGGGATTTATGATCAAAGCAGTCCACAAAACACAGCTTTGAGCAGAGAGGCGGAAACAACAGAAGAAAATATATCCAAGGCTCTGGAAACCATCAGCTGTTTACTACCAGCAATGAGATCCAATGAAGTACAGTTATCTGACGAAGTTGGAACAATGATGGTTGATTAAATCAAAAGGTGATGAATGAATAAATGATGGTGTTGTTTGTGTTCTCCTATTTTTTTTTTTCTTTTGTTATTTTTTGTGTTAATTTATCTATTTATTGGGTGAGACCAACTGCACACAAGCTTGGTTAGAACTGTTTAACTCTGACTGATGAAAACTATTTTTGATTAAACCTTTCATTAAACCATTAAACATTAAATCACACACAACTACAAAAAAACAGATAACACAATAAAGTCCCAAGATTATTATTTCCATTTTGCTCTTTGATATAAGAATATAGCAAAGACACAGGGGTTTCGGAGACTAGATGACATACTAAAAACAAACCAACACAATAAATAACAATGTCATCCTCAATAAATCCACAGGAATCATCCAAAATAGAATTTATCAACATGACGAAGAGACTACAGCCACGCCAGCAAACTGTGAAATAGACAAACAAAATGACCGGACAAATGTCCTGATGATGGCACTGAATGAAAACCACCAAATACCATGAATGTTGGCACAAAACTACAACATTTTTCAAGAGGTTTCACTGTAAACCACAAATGTCAAGCAGCTGGTGGCACTAGAGAAAAGGTCAGGGGATTGCCATTATTATACATTATCAGGGCAGCATGGATATCGCTACCACATTTCAAGGCAAACCGTCCTATAGTTTTTCAGACATTTCACTAAAAACGAGGGCTGGCTGTGGCTCAGCAGGTAGAGCAGGTTGTCCATTAATCACAGTCATAGGTTTGATGCCCAGCTCCTCCTCTCTACATGCAAAAGTGTCCTTGGGCAAGACTTTGAACCCCAAATGTCTGAAACCTTTGTTTAGGCCAGCACCTTGCATGGTGCATGGTCCTTGGTTCAAACCCAAAACAACGCTGACTAAGGTGATCTATAGTTTATCTTCCAAGTGTTTCAAACCTCCAAACCATGAACAGATTAAAAAGTGAAAGCAGCTCAAAACTGGCCAACAGTCTTAGATTTACTTCATTAATTGAATTAGCTTTGCTCGGCACAGTTCCAGTTCTGTTGTCAACTTTCTCCACGGTCTTAATGGCATGCTCTCTCCGCCCAGATTGCTGTGTAATGGACATCCTAGATAACGAACAGAGGGTTTGGCAGACAAAGTCTGACCATGTAGGACAGTACAGGATTCTTACTTCATGGTGGATTTTTGCATTAACTCGACAACACAACTCCAACACAAAGCTCTAAGCTGCAGCCAAACATCACAAGGTCAATGTCTTGATGTGAAGGTAATTATAACTCTCTCCACTGTCCACTTGAGACGCTTTCCACAACTTTGTGCGTCTCTGAACGGCAGCTCTGAAACCCGGTGAAGCTGAAGGCAGCAGCCTCCGCACGCTGCTGATTGACAGCTGAGTGGATGAGAGCTGAGTGTCGGCGCAGCAGTAGGGGGTGTAAAGAGAGAGAGAGAGCGGCGTCGGGAACGTGCGATCTTTCCAGTTTCAGTTTCAGAGGGTTGCTATTGGCACCGCTCAATGTCAAGGACCCTGTTATACAGAGACTTTGAAGTCAGAGGAGGGGAGCTGAGAAGAGAAAGGTAAAGAAACAGAGATGTGTGGAAATGAATTAAAAGTTCTGGTCTGAAATGAGTGGAAATGAAATCAAAACATCATCACATAGAAACCAGGTAAGTGACAATATATGTTGTTTTTCAATTTGGGTGAACTGATTACTGAACATTAAAGAAACGACACAATGAACAGATTTCCAGTTACCTTGCTATGTATCTTTGCATTTGACCATCAGTCATCGGAGGTCTTAACCGACGTGAGAGAGAGAGACTGTATTATGTATGAGTGAAGAACTGGCTGAGCTTTTTTTTATTATGGGTATATATGTGATTTCAGAATGAAACTCTTGAGGTTTCTTTATTGTGTTTGTCCTCAGACAACTTCTTCTTTCACAGGCAAAAAGAGATTGGGGCTTTCAGAAAGATGAAGTCGACATGAGCGGCTGCCTGTGTCTGCAAGAAGATTAAAACTGGGTTGTGTTTTTTACTGATTCACTGCCTTCCCACAGGAGGTATCTATATAAACTTTGTCATGTCTTCTTTTGATAAACTGTGTTTTTATTGATTCTGCTGCTCTCGGGGAGATAAGAGATTACATTCCTCGGCCTTGGTTAAGGGACGCAGTAATGATGCACAGCGATTAAGGTGTGATCTTATCTCCATACTCAAGCAATCGTTTGCCATGCAGCAGACTGTAGGACAGAAAGTCAAATTCTGTGGCAGCTTTAAAGGCATCGATTGCAGCAGGTCATTTTTAGTAAATGTGATTGTGTTTTTAAACAAAGATCGGACTGCGGCATTGGTTTTCTTGCTTTTTTTAGGAGATAAGCATAACAAGCTGTACCCTCATTAAGATACTGCCCCTGGACATTTTCAAAAGATCAGCACTGTTGAATCTTTCAGCATGAGGTGGACTGTCAGGAGCAGACACTCTTTTGGGTGAGAGTAGAGGGGAGGAACTGTTTGAAAAGTAATTTCATTTAGATTTCATTATGGTCAAGGCCATAAGCTCCACTGGAGATCCACTTTTATTGTTTCAGGTTTATTTTCTTACGTGGTCTCTGTAAACTTTGCTGTTTGACAGAAGCTAAAATCCATGATAGAAGAGACAAATGGATAAAAATCATGATATCATCATCTGAGTTATTACCATGTGCTCAGTGCAACTAGCTTAACGAGCAGCAGCAAGTCGTGAAGCCAGTTCTGCGTGGACGCTTCGAAATGCAGGCTGGCCTTCCTTATTGGTAAAATGTGGTGGTGCTGACTGAAGCCTGAAAGGAATACCTGCAGACACTATTCAGGCCTGAATAAAATGTTCTGCGAATTTTGTTAGTTTACATTATTTACAATTACTATCTGAAAAAAACCACTGTCCTCCTTTACCAGTGAACATCCGGGGAATGGACATTGAGATATTGAAGTCTTACAAGTAGCTGGGTGTTCACCTGAATAAGAAACTGGACTGGACTGACAATACAACTGCGCCAAATCTGCTGAGGAGACTCTTAAGTTTGTCTTTTGGTGTGTAGGGGGCACTCCTGAGGACCTTTTTTGACCCCTGGGATGCCCCCCTTGACCCAGCGGAGGTGGTTGGAGAAAGGAGAGTGATGGGTAAGCGATCATCCCTGACGGAGAACATGTCCCACCCCATGCAGGACACTCTGACAGCACTGGGCAGCTCCTTCAGTGACAGGCTGTTTCAGAGATACCGCAGGTCTTTCCTTCCTGCTGCTGTCAGACTTTACAATCATCACTGCTCGCAGTACACCACACACAGAAAATTGACAATTCACTCATGTGCAATATCAATGCATACTAAACAGTGCAATATCAGTATGTCCATATGTGCAATAATGTAAATGCTACCATTGAGTCTGTTTACGTAATAGTTTACTTATTCATTTTATCGTATTTTAATGATGCTTATAGCTATCGCGCTATCCCCTTTGCTCCTGTGGCACTGCAAATGTCCTCGCTGTGGGATGAATAAAGGATTATCTTATCTTATAAAGCCTTATTACATGGTTCATTAACTAGGAAACCACAAGTTACAACGTATAAACCCTTTACAAAGTATGCCTTATCAATTAAGTCAAGCCATCTCTACGTTATTTAAATAGGCTAAATGAATCAAAATAGGTAAATAGGACTGGAAATGGGAGACTGGGTAAACATCCAACGTGATTTCTTCACAACAAGCCTCCATTTCTGCTTCAGAGCCTATAGCAACCATTTCTGGTTGACTGTGTAAATAGAAACACACTCTGCAGACTCACAATTAAAGTCTCAAGTTATTTATCATCAGTGCAGCAGCTTCAAGCTATACACCTTGGCAACATCACCGATTAGAGCTCCAACTCCCTGGTTTTCTTTTGGAGCCCAGGAAAGACATATGTCTCATGGATCTCTGGAGATATTTCCATTCAGGGCTGCTGTTTTACCTCCTGGTTCCTCCTCGGTTTGCATTTGTGGTTTGTTTGTCCTTTTGGGGGTAAACAGCTGCCGTGCAGAGGTATTTTTGAATCCCATCCATGAAATGTCACACACAATGCATAATATCAACACATCTGAGATAAAACGTACCCCATAACTGACCTTTTCAAAGAATAAATAATGTTAAAAATCATAGAAGTATGATAAACTCATTCCACAACGCCAATAGAGACACATAAATATGAATAAGTCTGGAGATCACGCAAGGCTGGAAGGTCATCCTGTGTGTGTGTTTGTGATATAATGACTAGTATTTGCAAGGCATAGTGAGCCCTTTTAAGATTTCCTAAAAATAAACAAAACCTTAGTACGGACAACCCCATCTCTCTCTGAAATACCATCTGCCATTTCAGAGATGCTTTTATCTAAAGTGCCATACTAGTGCAACAATACCATGGTTACATATGTGTCTTAATATGGGCAACGGCAGAGGGAAGAAAACCTCTAACAGAAATATAATTTAAAGAAGTCAGGAGTGGTAAAAACATTTTGGCACTTTACCCAAAGAAGTGAGAACTGACCAAAACATTCTCACTCTTCAAAATAAATCAAAGACGAGACAAAATGTCCTTACTTTGCGGAAGCAATGACCGGCTAAGATGTCCTCTTACTTTCAGAAAAGAAAACATCCTCCCTTACCTAAACACATCCTCTGAATGAGGACCCACCAAAGTGTCCTCACTTTCCAAAAATGTCCTCACTCTCAAGGTCTGAAACACACAGTCCTCACAACGACAGAAGCACATACGCACACAACACACAGTCAAGGAGTTCACTTTCAATGCCTCAAGTGAATAGAAGTTGACTCGTGGCTGATTCGTGTACAAACGCTCCACTAGGTCTGTCTCACTGACTTATTGGGAGGGTAATGAATGGAGCACAATCAGCCTCCCCGAAACCTGCAAAGACTGAATCCTTCCCTGAGTGAGACGAGATGGAAGTCTGAACCTTTTGATTTGGGAACGGTTACATTTGTACTTTAACTTTTAACGGCTATTGGATCTCTTTTTACAACTCGACAGCACAAAGACAGAAATACTGAAGTAGTTAGAGAACTCTGAAGAAGTTCTAGTACTGTACTGCGAGTGTTGAGGACTAGTGTGGTGTTACCAAACTTTCAAACCAAGCACTAACACAGAACTTACAGTATGCATGCATAATAGATGATAGAATATGTCCTCAAAATGTAGGAGCTGTTCACCTGACAGTTGATGGAGCCAATAGTTCTTGTTCACATAAAGGACATAGATGGTGCCAAAAAATCGAACTTAAAGGGACCAATCAGACAAAATCTATTCAGGTCATGGTCTCTTAAACCACTGGTCCTTTCCTTATTGTATCGTACGTTTTCAAATTGTCATAGTAATGTAGCCTACTATATTAATTAAACTAAATCAGATAACCTTTCTTTCAGGGAGTTAAGGAGTTGCTTGCATTGATATGGAATTGATAACTAATTGAGTTTCGTGTTGTAAATATTATATATTATTTTTTGATGGAATTGATTGGCTCAACTTGGGATTCACTCCTGGGTTTAATCAGGTGAAGTCTATGTACAGACCTTCTTAGTGTGTTAATGAAAGGGGCAGAGATCAGAGATGCTCATATGGGACATTTTTGGAAGGCACCAACAAAAAGCGTATTACGTTGTTAAGGTATGAAGACTTTTTTTGTTCATTGGAGTCAGTTACATGTCAAAGTCACAAACTGTTAACTATTTAGCCATTTCTCTTCCCTAGGACGCTTTATGGCAGCACAAGAACGTTATGCTACGTTCTGCCTTTGCTTTTAAACTGAAATATAAATAATTGGTAGTAAAACCAATGCTTTTGTTTCGAAAATGAGACACAGTGACAAACGACCCTTTTTGTCATTCAGGTACGTTGAATTGCTGAATATGGACATTGACACATCTTATCACAACAGTTCCAGATAATTCACCTTCAAAGAAATCAAAAAAGCAATGGCGTCTTTACAGAGCCACAGTTTAGTACCACAGTCAAGTGGGGTGAAATTCAGAGGAGGAGTGTTGTGCGTTGAGCGAGGCGGCACTCACTGTCATTGAGACGAAAATGGAATTTGTCAAGGTCCTGTTGAGGGTGACACTGACTGATGTGACAAGGCGTTCCTTCAGCTAAATATGTCATAAACAAAGAATGTGCACTGATTTCAGGCATATTCCACCTGTCCCCCAAAGCACCATCAACAACAGACAGGCAGTGACACCTAGAAATATCTGACGACACGTTAAAATCAGATGTCAATACTGATCTAATCTATTCCAACACATGCATTAGAACATGGAATGGGTGGGTGGGTGTGTTGGTTTAAGAATTCTGCTATGAATTATCGTGCAATGGCAACATAAAGCTGACAAAAGTAAAAGCACCCATAGTGTTCATTGTGATGTCAAATTTTAGTTCGGTTCCAGGTTACTAAATACTGATTTTCATAGTGTAAAAAAACACATAACACAATCTAAAATACTATGCTATTGGTCTGAGATGGTGAAGGTTTGCATCACTTTCTCTGACACACTCCTCTGTCCCCAGGAGACAATAATAAAAGGAAAGCAGCAGGAAAGAAGTTCTGTGACACAGAAAAGAAAGGCTTACCATCGTACATAGCAGTAATGTAAAATACGATTTGTAGTAAATGGACTAAAACATGCAAATACTAGCAGGGTAACTCTGTGACGCCGACATTGATGTCACTGTTTTACAAGGCGTTCGCAGAGCTGGTCTTTGATCAGCATGGTCATAGAGATATGAAGGCAATGACTAATGGCAAATCTGAACAGCAAGGACACTGAACTTTAATATGTCAGTTTCTTGATCTCTAGAGACACTTTTATTCGACCTTTGTTGCTAGGAAACAGCTTGGGTCCAACTTTACTTCTCATAGTCCTGCTGTTGATATAATGGATGAGCGAAGAGAACTACTGCTGTGGGTCAGAGCAACTCTGTCTCCTAGAAATGACATTTAAAAACTACAAATCTGCATCAGCAGCAAGAGTGTACAGCCAGGCTGCACATTGGCACAGCAAGGCTTTGAGCTAAATGCTAACACCAGCATGCTAACATGCTTAAAACAACAATGGTAACATGCTGATGCTAAGCAGGTATAAGGTTTACCATGTTTGCCATCTTAGTTTAGCATGTTAGCATGCTAAACTTAGTCTTATTATGGACTATTATCTCTGTATTCACATATTCACACATATTCCATATTTCTTATTCTTCATACTATATATTATTCTTCATAATCTTTGCACATTACTTAGTCAATACTTTGCACATTCCTGCACAAACTGTACAAACTTTTTCTCTTACTATGTTTATTGTTATGCATCAAAGTACCAAACAAATTGCTTGTATGTGAAAATCTACATGGCAGTAAACCACCGATCCTGGTCCTACAGCTGCATTTTTACAGAATCGTCAAGCACAAAGGCAACCTTTACACATACACAGCACAGCGATGCTGAGAGGAAAGACCGGTCACAGTCAAAAATATGATTGATAAGTGAACCAACTGTGAAGATCACGAAATAAGCAGTGATTCATGTCTTCACATGAACACACACTTCTCAAAGTTGCCGCTTTTCACAGTTCAGAAGGATTTTCATTTTACTTACTCATTATTGTCATGTGAGCCAGCCTGGTTGTATTTGGCCTCATTCTCCTTCTGAAATCTGTTTCTGACTTACTCCACAGTGGGAAAGAATTTTATCAGATAGTTCTGACAGCACATGAATACTCATTAAGAGGATACGAAATGAGAGGTAACAATGGAGTTGAAGAAAAGTGAAGATGGAGTACAAATACTTTGTGATTCAGAGGACTGGGGAGAAGAGCAGAGGACAGATAAGAGAAATGACATTTATTTACTTATTTAGCCACTGGGCTCCACTGAGATTAAGAAGTTCTTTTCAAAGGATAACCGGCCAAGAAAGCAGCAACAAGATAAGTCAGGCTGTGTGTCCACTGGGAACTTCCCCTTAAAGTGTTGCTTTCCTTTTATCATTGTTTACTGTGGACAGAGGACTGTGACAGAAAGTGTGGCAAAGTTTCACCATCTACGACCAACCCCTCCCACCTTTGATCTCAGAGGGGAAGAGGTCTTTTTTCTGCTTGATTGAAGAGGTAATGAAGAATAAAGAACCTCAGCACACCAGAGAGGGTTCAGGGCAAAGGAAACTGATGCACAGCTGTGGTTAAAGACCTCTGAACTACTGAACAGGAAACAGAGAAACACAGAGAAAAACCTAGCGGCTCGTGTCATCAGGGGAAGAGAGCAGATAATAAGCCGAGTAGCCTCGGCCAAACACAAAAACATGATGATCATGACCTTACAATCCATCTTTTGTGACAGAATTAAAGGTGCAGAGATGGAGGCGTGATTAGACGTACCACAATAAATACAGATCCTGAATCCCAGAACTTTAACAGGAGCAGGTCGAAACCTAGTATACGGCTGGATGATCAATGTGCTGTGTTGTGGCCAGATTGTTACAGGGATAGTCAGTGGTAGTGTCTATAACGTGAATTCCTGGATATTAAATGTTCATCTGCAATTTTCTGTAGTGGTCGCAGTAATATAGGTCTCAAAGTGAACTGAGGTAGAACATCACACGGCATATCTAAGCTACGTTTGAGTAAGAAAATAAATTAAACTTTCTACTCTCTCTCCACTAAAAGAGAACTTATTATAATTCTAACGATTATAATTATCTATTAACTCCCCCTGCTCTTTCATTTGCTGTCTCTGACTCACTCTGTATTGAGTGTACGCTCTCCCTCAGGCCTCTCGACGCATGGAGAGCTGTTTTCTCTCCCACTCTGCTCTCTGCTGGACTGTTTCAGTGCGTAACCATCGTCTCTACTTCCCACAGCAGCAGCTGTTATGTTGTCCAGCTTGGTCCCCTCATGGTGAATATCAGGTGTTGTAGTGTCTCTGTGCCATGTGGTGTACTTTGCTGTGACGCATTGGCGAGGTACGGACTGATTATTGATTTCTCGTGAAGTCGGTGGGTGTTTGTGCTTGTGGGTACCGGACGGACCCACATCCTGCTTCGCCCATATCTTGCTAGTGATAGCTTTAACGGGTGAAGTCTATACGACACAGAATGTTAGTTACAGCAGCTGTAGGTGCTGACGCTCGTGGGTTCATCCCTCGCTCGCGCAGCACTGAAGACTTGTTACGGTGTTCAAGGAGGAGACACTGTCTACCCGCTGTAACTGTGAAAATCTTGTGATTTGACAAATATAACTACAAGGCTTTGTCAGATATACCAGTCTCATAAATATGTGTTTAAATGTATGTTTTGAAAACGCAGCTATAACAGAAGCACTGTTGGACACAAGTGGCAGTCTTGGATGTTGTTGATGTGCTGCTGACATGATGTAACCGGCGCTGACTTTATGTTACAGCAGTCAGACTTATTCTCTGTGGTCAGACTTGATCAGAACTGGCTGCTGGTAATTTCACAGCCTCTCAACAGGAAAACGAGACCGCAGCACAGCGCGCACCTGAAGGCTGTTCCCTCCAACACAACAAGAAGTACATTTTTCACTTCAGTTGTTTATACACACTGTATGTTCAGTCATTGGGGGGAAGTTGAAGTGAAACCACAGACTGATTGAATCTCCACACATTAATGCCATCATGAATGTCACATGTCTGAAGAAGAAGAATACACGTAAATCTAACGGAGTGCAACATTTGTAAACAGACTCTATGCAGGCAGGTGGCTGTTTCTTCCCCATATCAGAGTAATAAACAGCGTTCAACAAGTGGACATCGAGTGCAGTGCCCTAACATGACCTACGAACTAACTAAGCCTAATGAAACATACATGAACAAATGTCCAGCACCTCAAACCACTAAAACAATGTACCAAACTGGCAGTTTGACAGTACTGACAGATGGTCCTTCTCTCAGAGTATCAGGTTAGCACTACGATAATCCTGCAATCCCGTCAACCACTCAGAGCAGAGTATGCTGAAAAAGGAACCCCTTTCGTCTTTATTGTACAGCTGATAGTAACGAGAGGGTGGTATGATAGGGAGGAGAGATCTGCAAAAGTATGAGAGCAGGATGAGAGGGGTGGGGGGGGGGGGGGGGGTGCTTGCTCATGGTGGGAACTGTTGTTTAAGCTGTGCTGTGAACCTCTGGAGATGAAGAGATGAAGCTCTTGACATGTAAAAGAAGGAATGGAGGCAGCAGCGAAGAAAAACCAGAGACAACAGAGGAAGGGAGTCGGAGGAGGTGGGCTCATGTTCACATAAGCTAATGATTAATAGCCTAATTAGCTTCTGTTATCCAATTAATGAGCACTAATGAAATCCTGCAGACAGAGCTGCGTCTGCACTGACATGACAAGAGAAAATCACTGTGGCCTTGTTTGCTCATTTTTCATCTGGACCGTAGCACACAAACATAAGTGCATGTACACACACACACACACACACACACACACATATAGAACTTGTCTCTCTGTGTCTCACATGAACACTTTAACAGCCTCTGGCATACACTTAAAACATACTCCCTGTTCATTAGTGCCTCATAGAGGGACAATTACACAACATTACAGAGAGAGAGAGAGAGAGAGCTACCTGCAATCCAAATGAACTGACCTCCTTTATGGAGAAATGAGTGCTGCTCTCTCCACAAAGACACAGATGTCCATTAACGCATTACTAAAGGGAGAGTTATTAAGATCATTAAAACCAATTTGCGCTAATGTCCAGATGAGTAGCTGGCAAATTCATACATTTGAGTAATAGCACAGAGATGAAAGAAGAGGACAAAGAGAGGAAGAACTGTGTGGTGCAAAGTCTGGCTCAGGGCAAATGGGAGAGACGCAGGAAGTTCAGAGTCAGCCAAGCAGTTATGTCTGTCGTAACGCCTCACGAGGACATAGTGGACAAGGCACCTCCACCATGTCTATTCATATACTGCATTTCCACATTTCTGATTGCATCTTAAGTGAAAAGTGTAGAAAAATACAAAGTGCGAATAAAGAGTAGAGATTAGATCACCAACTATTCACCAGAATCATGAAAATGATCCTGAAGTTTGACTCTATGTTATCACTACTTCATCATTTCACTTTGTGTTGCCGCCTGGTATATATAATGTATATAACATGTGTATATGTATGTATATAACAGCCTCCACTCTTCTGGTTTAAGGCGGTGTTACGCACTCAATCATGTTGCATGTTTAACATATGAATAGTTTTGCCATTACAGCCACACTGTGCAGGTATCCATCTCCATCAGCTGTGACTCAAGCTTTCCATTTGCTGTCATAAACATCCAGAGTGTCTGGAAGGGCTTTTCTGACGCACAGCTCGTTATCCACTTACCATTTTAGGGCCTAGCTACTGTGCTAAAAGGTAACATATCAGATATAAAGCTTCAGTTTTAGCCAGACAGTGAATACGTCGTGTTTATAATTGTTTCCACATTGAACTTGATGAAATTTAATTAAAATGTGAACAATGCAGAGATACAGTAGCACATAATATTAACAGTTTTTGTTTAATAAAGATGTTTCTAAAGAGATCTGAAATTAAATACATCTATTTAGACATTATGAAAACCTTTACACAAGAACTCTGTCTTTTCTAAATGGACATTAGACACTTTTTCCAGAAACAGCATGTGAGAGGACAGCAAGGCAACACAGGCGGAGCACAGGGAGAGAGCATGGCTGCAGCAGACTTGGGAATCAGGTAAGGTGGCTGTAGTCGACCGCTGGTGCCGTACCAAAAAGAAACATTTGGCATCCTAAAAAGGTCATTTCAGCATAATTGGTTCCAGAGATATGGCTGGTTAGAATATTCAATAACAGAGTGTCCTCTGTTCTGGTCAGGCCTCAAACAGGCCGAGGTCTCACATGGATGGTTTGATAAGTTTTAAAAATTGGAAGAGAACGCTGGCCACTTTTAAAGAACATGAAATATGAGACACACGCAGCCTGCATGATAGCATGCGCCTCTTTCAAGGGTAGTAGGGAACATGGAGATGTAATTCAGCAGCTCCACACCGAACCAGAAAAGGAAACATTAAACAGAAGACAGTATCCAGGGCGTTGCTGAGGTAACTTCTTTTCTAGGAAAACATTGCATTTCACGGCCATGATGAAAGTGAGGCAAGTGAATACAAAGAATGCATGAATGTACTTTCTGCAGCAGCATCATACAGTATGTCCTCTAACATACCTGTTAAACATATCACAGAATGAAGTGATTTCGTGATTCACTGAAGAAGTAACAGAGTAATGAACTGACAGAATCCAGCATGTATGCTGACCGTTCAGGCTGCACTAACCAAACCAGTTAGCAGCTGTAGCTGTGAGCGCTCATTCAACTTGGGGACAAGGACGGTGGCCTTAGCTGACCACTGGTGAATTTTGCTTTGCACGTTGCTGGCAATTTGGC
Source organism: Enoplosus armatus (assembly GCF_043641665.1). Classification (NCBI taxonomy): domain Eukaryota; kingdom Metazoa; phylum Chordata; class Actinopteri; order Centrarchiformes; family Enoplosidae; genus Enoplosus; species Enoplosus armatus. Next base: position 25,358,201 of record NC_092184.1, on the reverse strand, counting down.
AAGGCTCCAAATAGGTCTGATGCTGTTGTTTAATTTTAACTGTGGATACTATGGAACACAAAAATTAAACACACACACACGAAGGCAGAATGAAATCAAACCCAGCATAGTTTTTCAATTAAATAACGTTACATATGCTTTTTGTATTGGTCGCTTTCTTATGAAATGCCACTTCTTTTTTTTTTCCTAAACACTGAATTCAATTTAACCCATGCGTTTAATTTAGCCCCCTTAGCTACCCCTGCACCAACAATTTACATCACGTGTATCAGTAGAAGACAATTGCATCACTGTTACATTATTACATGCCATTAGCTGCCCTTTCACGCTTGACTGAAAAAAAAAGATAAGATGAAATAACAGAAAATACCACCTTGTAGTTACACACACAATTAAAGCAATGGGTGTGCTCCGCTGAAGTGTCATTGAGCAACACACTAATCACATTTTTCAATTAATTGATGTAAGAAATTGGTGTAAAATGCCAAACACAGGTTCCCCACAGTCCAGGAGCCACGCTGAATTTATAATCTTAACAACAAACCACCTGAGAGGTGATGTGAGGAAGTGTTTTGAATTTGAAATGTGAAATCGTTGATAAAACAAAGGCTGTTTGCTAGCTTACAGCTTCCTCCCAGAAACATCAACAAACAAACCTGCAGTCACCCTTCAGCTCGTCCCTGAGTGAGGCAACTAACGAACATCACTTCCTAATTAGGTTTAGGTGATCGTGGCTTTGTGGGTTGTGTTTCTCATACACATAAACAGTGATTGATTTACAACTGTGCTGTGGTGCTACACACATCTCTTTCTTTTCAACTGGATGGATGAAATACTGTGTGAATTCATCAGATGTTGCTTTGAATAAAATATTTAGAAACTTTTCCTGATCACATACTTCATTCTTTTGTTGTTTTTTTTTCACATGTTCCTGGCATCTGGGACATCTTTCCCCAGCGCTGCCGTTTACCAACTTGGCAAGCCATCTGTGGTCAGCAGTGTATTCAGTATATCACATGCAGGGGAATTATGGGAATAATGAGTAAAGCCTGTGTTTATCCCATTGCCAATAAAAGAAAGACGGTGGCAAACAGCACACTGCTTCAGAAAAATAATGAAGTTTGCTCCAGTATTTGTGCAGCGGATAGGAAAGCACACGCTCAGTCCACCCTGCTCTTTAATTACACATGGTTGTGTTTGCGCTCGCTGGATGTGTTGAGCAGATTTAATGACAAATATTTAACCAAACAGGTAAAATACAAATATGTCCATGCTTCTCCATCAAAAATCTAAACCAAACTACATTCAAGAGAGAGAAAAAGAGTTCAGATGAACAATATTGTGGTCAAACAACAAGTGAATTGCAGTGTTTTTGATGGTTCAAGGCTTGTCAACATCAACCCCCTAACTGATTCTTGCCAATACCATCGAAGAGACGTCTGCTGGCTTGTTTTTATCTGCAACTATCTCGTCTCACACTTAGCTGCTCACAGGAATACAGCCAGTAAGGCTAACAGCTAGTTTGACAGCACAACCTGTCTCCATTTTAGGTTCCGTCAGCTTTTTTTTTCGCCCCACGGCAGACATATATCTCCCCCTGAGAGCCACAGATTAGAAGAGTAAGTCTGTTTTTCCTGCTTTGATCTCCTGTTCATGCAACCATACAGCACATTTTCAAATCCAGGCTGCAGTGAATGTTTTTGAGTCTGCCATCTAATAAAGTTAGAATTTCCATCTGACTCTGTTGTCTGATCGCTGTGTAATAGAATTATAATAATCTTTGTACTGTACGCATAATCTCAGATTCTTGTTGCCATATTATATTAATACAGATGATCTTCCAACAATACACATAACGTGTGTGAAAACTGCCTTTTCTGCTCAAAGTGAGCTTGTAGCGAGGTGTCTGGGGGACCATTTCTACATGCTTTTATCATATTCACAGCTATGTACAAGCAACACATTATGATGTCATGTAGTTTAATCATTCTGCCAGAAAAGTGGTAAATATACAACAGATAAAGCATATTTGACCCAGAATCCTAGTGTGCATCACACGCTGTGGTATTCAGTTAGAGATGTAAGCTTTACTCTGAAGAATAGGACTGGTAGATCTATGGGACATTATATATACTTCAATCACAACATATAAGAAATATATCAATAGTTTTGTTTATGTTCAAGTGAAAAAGATAGGATGCTTCTGTCTTTATAAATAAATAAGACTAATAAGTTCTCATGGACACTTGGACTGTGAAAACTAGTTGCTTTTGAATTGAGTCCTTTGTAACTGACAAAATTGCCGCTGACCAGAGGCGTAGTATCCGCTGTCATTGAGGAAAATGCGGTTTTAATATATTCAATACAACTACAAATAGAGCAGGTCTAGACTGTACTCTCTCTCTCTCTCTCTCTCTATATATATATATATATATATATATATATATATATATATATATATATATATATATATGTCTATGTATAGTGACTTTTGAAGTGTTTGAAGCTGATAAGGTAAATGTTAGATTTGTGGTAGTGTTTCACTTCACTACCACAAAGAGGCACAAATAACCTCATTTGTTCTTCTAAATAGTTGGGCAGCTATCAGTAATGTGTCGTTGTGCCTTCAAGCACTTCTTCTTTTGTTCGATACCTTGTCTCTTTTTTATTTTTTACTTTACTCTTTTTCTTTGTTTCAGGCAGAGCAGAAGAGCCAACGTGTCACTCAACAGCTACATGTCCATTCAGAGAGTCCTTGAGGAAAACACTGCTGCGTAATGGAAATCACTCTAAATTAGACTATTCGTGAAAGCACAAATTACCTTTTGCTTGGACTTGACCTATTAAGTGATAAGAACGTAGCCACAGCAAGACTCTACCACTCAACCTTAAGTGTTGGCATGGACCACTGAAGCCTGTAATCTGCCAGAGGATACGGGCATCACTTCACAGACGGGTTCACCAGTGGTCCAATTCTGACAAACCTGGCTATGTTCTGGAAATGTTGCCAGTGTAAAGGCTTTTGTCAGTCTTGTCTTTCATTCACACTTTTCTCTCCATTACATCCTTGAAGACTGTTCTTCTCTAAAATCCTTGTAGAAAAGTGTCATCATCTAATCTTAAATATTGGCACTTTTCAGTTCCATGAACAGGTCTTCGGAAGTATTAATATTTAAGTAATTAAAGTGTGATATTTTGGCTTAACAATCAATAACCTTTGCCTTAAGCTGCCGCAATGATCATCCCCACTGTTTCACACTTGCTCAGTGCACACAGGAAATCACAGTCTGATGAAGCCAGCAGTGCCACATCATCTGCAAAGAGCAGAGATGCAGTCCCGAGGCCAGCAGACTCCAAACTCATTGTGTTCATCGACAAGTCTCCAAGTCAGGACTGGGTGTTCGTGTACAGGTGTTCATGTCTGCTCGGCGGTTAACAATACATCCATGGGTTCACAGAGTTGACGGCAATCGTCGCTAATTATAGGGCAGCATTGAATATGTACCGCAAACCACGCCAAACAAAAGTTGCACATAACCATATGAAATGAAAATGGCGAAATGCGATCACATGGTTTTAGTAAGATGCTGTGAGTGTGATTGTGATTGTTGATGTGATCATTATAGACATAGATTCATATTTCATAAATGGATTTTTCAGGGTATACAGTATGTACCACAAACAAATCAACAACAACAGCTGCCATTTGTTTGCTTGTAGAACTTTCCAGTCTCTGGACACTGTGTATGTGGCTGGTGCATTGTGGGCCCCATCTATATAACAGCCAGTCTGAACACTGTCCTGTTTTTTCGCACACTAAAAGCTGTCAACCTTTTGGTACTGCTGGATCAGATGGGTGATGCTGTCCCTGGTTAGACGTCCCAGCGGGAAGGTCAGGGTCAGGCCAGTCCGTCTGTCTCTCTCATCATTCGCTGCCCTCCACGTGGTCGTCAGTACATACATTTCTGTCTCTCTCTGACTCATACTACATCCTTTAGCTCAAGCTTTTATTCAAAGACATCCGCTCTGTGAAACCAGGCACAGTATCGTTCCATGTCCCTCTGGATCTCTGTGTCCTTTTAATAAGTTTACATACGCCACATGACCTATTTTTCAGACTACATTGACTTTACATTGACATAGACTTTATGGGCCCAGAATTCTATTGTTTTGGTTCAATCTTATTGATTTCATCAGCATTTTTTTGGAATCTAGCTGCAGCAAGTTAATCCCAAAGGTGTTGGACGGGCTCGAAGTCACGGCTTTGGGCAGACCAGTCAAATTCTTCCACTGAATTAGGCAAATCAGATCTATGTAGATTTATTGCTGTGACCTGGCAACAAATCCACATGCGACGTATCCCTCCGCTGCGGCTCAGCAAGGAATCACTGTCTGGGGAATTTTGTGGTGAAAATACTGTCACTTTGGAAGATACCCCCTTGATTTGTGTAACTTTGTGTGACGACTGAAGCCTCATACCAGATTCTGCAGAACTGTCGAATGCATTTTTACACACAGTGAGGACTGTGTGTTACAGTGGAGACACAATGCCAAGGGATTTCTTTACAGCCAGCATGACAAGATGCAACAAATGAGAGCTGAAACAACTGGTTGAATAATAACTTTAATAACCGATTAATCACTTCACTTTTCAAGCAGAAATTCCAAACATTTGATTATACCAGCTTCTTAGATTTGAGTATTTTTTATCTTTTATGTCATTGTAAATGAAATATGTTTGGGATTTGGACTGTTGGTTGGTACAAATACATAACACAACCATAAGTGAACAAGAATATGCTTCTTCTTCTATACATCTATCCAGCATCCATCCATCCATCCATCCATCTATCTAGCTTCCATATGTGGATGTTGTATGGTTTGTGTCGGCTGTCAAATCTTGTCAATGTAATTAGTGCCTGCTGGCAATATTTGTGCTCTTCTTCGCTCTCATCCTTTCTCGCTCTCCCTTTATTATCTGTGCCGCTCTCTCATTCTCTCTCCCTCGACTCTACGAAGCAATAAAAAAGGACCGAGAGCGTGGGCGTCGATCGCTGCTTCACGCTGCTGCTCAGCTGACAGGCAGGAGAGAGGAAGAAAGCAAGGAGAGGAGGAGGGCAGAGGGAGACAGAAGGAGAGGCGATGAGATGCTGTATGAGAGCGAGAGGAAAGGAGAGAGTAGGAGGGAAAGAGAGTGTTTTGTGTCTGCAGCTGCTCAGCTGACAGAGGACGGAGAACAGAACAGAATGTGCTCTATGTATGTTTGTGTGTCTGTGTGCGTATTTCCTTATACAGTATGTGTGTTGCAGCTTGTGAATTCTGTGTGCATGCTGCTATACGTGTGCATGAGCTCCTGAATGCATTTCCATGGATGTATGTGAAGAAAAGAAGCCATGCAGTGAGATGAAGAGCTTTTTTTTTGGTTGCGAGATGGAGGTAGCATTGACCTAAATACTAAAAGCATGTTACACACAGAGGAAATGAGGCTCTCGAGCCCAATGATTTGCAGCAACAGCAGCACAGCTACTTAGCTAACTAGGAGAGATTTAATGACTCGAGAGAATACTAATGGAAAAATGGAATTAATTATATATAACATTTTCTTACAGTTTAAAAGCAATGATATGTTCTGTCAGCTGAACACATTTGTCTCTAAGAGTAAATCTAAAGTGAGCTACAAGAGAGGGAAAGTTGGCCTAAGTGCACTGCAGGTACATCTGATCAACATTAGCATTGTTTGACGTGTGAAGCTTCATTAAGAGACAAAGTGGTATAATAATAAAGTACAGACTTGTCATATGGTAAGAGTTTCTGTTTGTCCAATTCTTTGCTTTAGATATATCAGTGAGCCTCACAGAGCTGCTAGCGCGGCTGTAGAATCTTTGTTTTAACTTGTCCTCAGTTTCAATGATTGCTGAACTGTTAAGTGGCCATTAATAAAACATGGAAAACTATATCCACTATTTCACAAACACACAGTTAATTATTAACTCATTATTAACTAATTGACTGAAGAAGCTACTTGTTACCCAATAAAAAGAGGAAATGACCCATATAAGTATCAAGATAAATAAGCACAAAATACTGTCTCTGCTTCAAACCCCATTTGTCTCCCCTACCACCCATCACCCTCCTCTGTTACCCCCTCGTGTTGTTGTGTTGTGCAGCAGGTGTGAATGTGAAGGTGAAGCAGAACGAGACCTGCATGCTCAGCAAAAAAACCCTCTGGTGATAAATGTTCAGAAAATGGGACAAACAGCTGGTACTGTTTCATTGACCAGTTCTGGCATCTCGCATAGCATTCATGATCTGATATCCTGGAAGTGACTGAGGTAACTGTCCCATGACCAAAGCTGTATTAAGCTGCTGCATCTATTGCTGCTGCTGCTCCACATTAAAGGCATTCCACCCGTGAACAAAGCTGAAATGTATTTGAAGTGCTAGAAGCTTGGAGACGTAGTGATTACTAGTTCTCTCAATCACTAATGGACAGCACGTTAACAATGGTGATTCCCATGAAATGAATTCATTTCAGTCCGAAATGTTACAGTTATAAATGATGTTTTAGGGAAGCAATAAGACAGACAAAGGGCGGAGATGGAGTCAGAAGAATACGTATTTCACAAAGGGAAAATGATGCTCTGCAGCAGCAGCACTGACTCACTAACCTCAGGACTCAGAGGGACTGCAGAGAAATTTCCTTCAAACAATTTTATAATAAATAACAATAAATCATACATTTTTATTTGATGCACTTTCAATGCAAAGTAAATAAATGCTGCAGGCTGCAAACATAATGAATCCAAACAAATGGAAATAGACAGAGACCTAATGGTGTGTGTGCTCCAGTGTGTGTGTGTGTGTGTGACTCTGTGTTTGAGTGCAGGTTAATGAGTCCCTGTGAGTGTGTGTGTGTGTGTGTGTGTGTGTGTGTGTGTGTGTGACTGCAGTCCCCCTGCAGAGGTCCGCCCGTCTATAAAACCCACTTTATGTGCAGATTTATAGGAGCTCATGATTTTCTTATTTATGAGGAGCATCATTTCCTGAAGAGCTGGCAGACCCCACAGGAGTCAGCATCTGTGTGTGTGTGTGTGTGTGTGTGTGGGGGGGGGGGGTCTACATGTATACACCTATTAATTCCTTTTACATTTCAGTATTCAGCTCATGCTCTCATGCAGAGTAAGGTACCATGTATTTATCTGTACACCCACTTCACAGCTACATCTGGGCTTTAATTTTAAGATTGTATTCAGTGTCAAAACGTTATCTGGTACAAATCACTTTATTTCAAATTCTACTGCAGTTCTGCAAATTCTCCAATTGAGCAAGTAAGATCAATTGACTCTCAGTTAGATGTAAAAGAGCCATCCCTGGGTCCACCTCAATGTCTGTTTAATAAGTTACTGAGCTAACCAGTATCTCTCCAATCTCTCACAACTGCATCACATATAACGCATGCTGCATCATGCTGGAGGCGCATCATAAATCTCAGAGAAATAAAGAATTAAGAGAGTCAGCGCAAACAGATGGGACACATTCACAAATTGAAATAACATGGAAAAGACTAGAATAGAAGTCACATGAAATGTCATGTTGTTGGATCTGTTAATTATGTAATCCCATCCCCTCTTCACTGTGTTTGTACGGCACTAGTTGATGGAAACACACTGATTTGCCTTTCGCCCTGTTTTTGCCCACCTGAGCCGTTCTTTAAACAGTTAATGAGATAATATGCAGTTCTGTTGCTGAAGACAGGAACAGACAAACATACCAATAATAAAATGGATGATGGTTGACGTTATTTAGAGGCACCACATAACATCCAGCAGACCTGCTGGCCACAGAAGAAAACATGCTCGTCTCCAGGAGGACATTAAATCAGTGTGTCAGTGTAGAGAGGGGTCCTGACGGAGATTACCACAATGCATCCAGAGGTGCCCACTCCGTTTTCTCTCATTGTAATGAGAGCTGATGTGAAGGTGGGTGGTTCTGGTGCCAGAAGTTCCTGTTGAGCCCTCTGGAGGTGTTGTGGGCTTAATTTAACTTTACATCCCACCACCCACCCACCTTTTAATCTTAAATCCTAGATATTGTTCTGCATAGTCAATTCCTGTTTACGTGAGCCTGCAGTGCTGAGGCTTCTGACACCGAAGCACAGACGTCATCATGTATGACTTCCCTAGATTTTCTCCCACAGTGGCTTGTTCACTTGGTTTGGAGACCAAAATGAATTGGGGTTCACACTTTTTGTCTCATGATGCCAAATCTGATACTAAAATCCCAACAGATACAAGTACTCACTCCTCTTTGAATTTAAACAGCTGTAAACCTCAAAGCACATCAAACTCATTGGGACCATCACTCCAACACTTTTGAACAAACTAGCTAATGTGAAGCATACTGAACCCTAAAAGCTTAGAGATCTTCATATACCATATTCTTTATACTCTTTGAATGTCAGTGGACAAACAGCCTTTCTGTATATGTGATCAGATTCATACAGTTGGTACTGCTACTGACACCAATACATCAATAAGTGAAATATGAAGTCTCATTGAAGAAAAGTTATGAAAGTGATATGTTATGCAACTTACGTCCTCCCAATGATTTTCTGATGATGTTGCTGAACTGGCTTTCTGGCTATAATGTCCTTTTATGAGACACTGATCTATTTGTAGAGACAGATGAATGATGAGTTTTATAAGAGGAGAAACTCACCAGTCAAACCCTTTATCTCACAGAATCAGGTTTTTTGACCAGAGAAGCATTTTAAAGACACGACAGCAGTGTTTCTATAAGCCAACCCACCGCCTTCGCTTTCTTTACACTGTTGCCCTTCAGATGCAAATTAACAATTTCCTGCAGTTGCTGGTTTCCAAATGTCACCAGAGCAGCAGATTACACATCAAGGTGTCCTCCCCCAGATACGTTTCCATTTGCTCAGCCAAAAACAAGACCATTCCATCAATGTACAAGTCATTCTGGATGCCAAATGCCACTTGTTAAACAATGCGCCCACTGGCCGGGGGAAGCCCACAAATCATTACTGCAAATAGCCTGGATAAAGGATAAAAGGTGCTGCTGGAGCTGAATGGTACATGATTCATCACTGAAAGTTATTCCTATCAATTCACTAACACACTTTTTGTCCTGGTCAGTGTTGTCCAATTATGAGCCCTAGAGGACCGGGCGTATACAGATCTCTTGATTTGCACGGATGATTTCAATTAATGACTGTAGATGTGTCCCTCCTGTGGTTGCCACGGAACATCTGGCTCTTCTAACAGGTTTATTTAAAGTGAACATATGCCATGTGAGTATTTCATGAAGAAAGTTATCAGTTAACTCCAGTTAGTCTTCATTAAAAGGCCTTAAAAACCAATGTTCTCAATCAGCTTCTTACTGTGAGTGATGGTATGACCAAACAAGTCAGAACAGTTTGGTTTATTCTGTATTAGTGTTTTTTTTCTGTGTTCTTGTCATAAAACACAATGTCACGTACTTCAATGCACCAATCAGGATTGAACAACATTTGAATCAGAATCAGATAAGAGTTGGTGAGTTGTTTAGTCACTGTCAGTCAAATCTGATCAAAACGCACCCACAGCCCTGTTGAAACAGATGAACTTTTTCAACGTAACTGTTGCTTATTTAGTTTAGGTGTTGCTGCAGCATGATCAATAAGTGTAAAAAAACTTGATCATTGTGGTACTGACAACCCGTAAATGCTCTTCTACCAATCAACATTTTGTGTTTATGCAGTCCACACAAAGTCCACACAAAACGTCGCAGTGGTCCTGACCAGTGAGGTACAGCAGGTGAACTTTAGACATTGTGTTGTCAGCAGTAATCCTAAAAGGTTATAATGTCTTTTTGAGGCCTTATTCTATCTCATGAGCGTCACTGTATTAAGTAGAACTCAGATGAACTGACGGACAGGTAAGATTGAAGATAGACAGAGTCCCTCAAACAGGACGGACAAACCATTATTCCTCCAGTCTGTGATTATAGATAAGAAGCCTCACCGACTGGAACGCACCAGAGCTTGTGACTTGATTAGTTAAGTGACAACTCGCTTACCCATGACGGGCACATGTATCTTATTTCGTTCCTGCACATTCAAAGAATAAATTAAGGCTCTAATGGGAAGAGGCGTTCCCTAACTGTCCTCTGCAGGCTAATTTGTCCTTCACAGCGATCTTCAGGAAAGGTTTCTGCATGTTGTGATGCGCTGTTTTTCATGCTCCTACACTCTGCATGCATCTGTTCCTCAGCTCATTCTGTACTATTGAACAGCAGAGAATCCAGGCCAGTATTACATAATAAGTAGTGTGGGACTGGATTTGTTATTACGGGGATGTTTATTTGGTGGATTCAGCACCCAGGTGGAGTTTATAATGGGGTGCTGAGCTTGCTGTTTCCTACATTATCAACCCCAGTGGTTCCCAAAATACAGCTCCGTGACACTCCTGGGGCCTGGAGAGTCTCAGGGAGTTCCCATAACAATGAATTCTTTTTTTCATATTTGCTTTGAAAGTGTCCAGTCAGCACAATAATCACATTTCTAGGTCATCCTCATCTGTCCAAAGCCCATCCATGTTGGAAGGAGGGCACACAGTGGGAGCTCACGTGATAAAACGCTTAATACGTGGAACTCTGGTGGATAAAAGTATTCAATAAACACAACATCCATAACATCCTCTGAGTGTTGGGTAACTGCCCTGCTGCACAATCACAAAACAAAAACATTTGAGATGGCTCGGGATTTCATCTTCACATGCCCCCTCTGTGACTGAAGCAGTTGTAAATGGGCGAAAATTCAGATTTATGCTGCTCGCTCGTACAAAATGGCTGCAGTGCGTCCGCAGATGGGTTATAGAGCGCTGATAAATACCAAAAACAATCTGTTTTATTGACCTGAATGCTGCTGAGATTTCTGGCCACCTTCTGGCCTGCCGTGTTTTTTGGAACAATAATTCTCTATCCATTGGATTATCGACACTCCCCTATCCTCCATCTACCTCTCTGTTTTTACACTTTTATTACTATAATATCATACCAAATGTTCATATGACATAACTAGATATTCAGGTTTCAAGCCTCTTAGATTCACAAAACATGAGCGAAGTATCACCTGAGCCTCTCACGTTGGTGTTGGGATGAGCACCTTAATAAGCACCTTGTGTTGTAGAAGACAAAGTACAGCTACAACACTGAGTGAATGGCTCTCTGCATATGTCTGCTACACCCCTAACACTCCGCAGAGTGATGCTCCAGATATGACAGCTCCACACAATGCCTCATTTACTAAGATCCTCAACACACAGCAGAGAATCTGCTGCTATTTCTGGTTGCCCTATATCACATATGTGTGTGTCTCTGTGTGAGTAAGCCAATGAGAAAGGAAATGTGTGTGTATACTTCAGATTTAAATGCAGTATTATAGGCTTTAGTTAAAGGCACACTTAAAAGGAAGATTGGTATATATTTTGTAGTGACTGTTGTAAGTTTTCTGAATCCAACTGCTGCTTCTTCATGAAGCGTTCAGTGGATATTCAGCGAAGTATTCCTTTAAATGTCCTTGTTGGTAATAATCTACAATAGTCACAGGGTGCCTGTACATGTTTTCCACCCTTTAGAAAAGACTGTATGTAATGTTTTGTGTCTGTGTAAAAGTGTTTTGCAAGTGTAAATACTATATTTACATCATCAGATTTAGTATGTGTGTTTGTGTGTGTTCTCAGTAAATGCTGTGACTGGAGATGACAGCAGTCGTATGCTTCTTGTTAGAATCAGACTCTTCCACAACCCACCTGCTGCAGACTGAACGAAGGGGAAATAATATTCCAGCCTCCCACTGTGACCCTTGTTAAGTTACAACAAATCAACCATATGTGTGCGTGTGCTTTGAGGGAGTGTGTAAAAGTGTATGTGTCTGCACCTGGTTGTACTAAATATATCACATCATGTGTGGGTTGTTATAGGTCGTTGATCCACTGTGTGCATGTGTGTAAACATGTACAAGTATGCAACTGCACGTAGGCTCATTATTGGGGGACTTTATTTGCATTTATTTTGAAACAAAATCAAAATTAGAATTTAAAAAGCTGCAGGCCTCAGTAAAAAGCATATTAGCATTTTCTCACAGCAGTTTGTTCTTCATATTCTATCACATATATCACATCATATCTCATCTGTCTATTCTGAGGTGCCGACCGTGAAATGTAATTTCTTGGAGCAGGAAATGGAACAACCTTTGGATGCATGGGAATGTATAATCTGAGTGCTTTGTTTAGAAAAAGTATAATTCTGAGTAAAAATACGTGAAAAACCCCAAAGTCTTCATACCTAAATGTTAAAATAGCTTGCTTTTCATTGCCTCTTGTGTCAGGGTCTGACTGCATGATAGATTTGCTTTGGAGATGGTAATTGTGTGAGATTAGACTTTCACAGTCATAAATTCCTGCATGGCATTCCTGCATAGCTCTCTCGTGGGTCAACGTCACAGAACGTGGTGTACTTGTTTAAATATGTCATAAGAAGACATGTTAGTCTTTTTTGACACAATGTTATGAGGCATCCAAGATGCTCTGTCGGTTTTCTTTCACTGTGACACTTTAAGTGGGATAAAACCAAAAAACTGTCGCGCCACACGCTCATTTACCTCTGTTGTCCACGTCTGTCAGCTCGGGCCATTATCAGGCTGATTCTGTCTGGAAAACCAAGCAGTTTTGAGGAGCAGCTGTTACTACAAAGATGTAAACAAAGGTAACATCTGGACACACACAAAGAAATCAAACAGATGTTCCCCATAAGGAAAAAATACAACAATTGTATTTTAGACCAACTGCACCAACAGTGCAGCCCTGTCTTCAGCCAGATTTGGTCTCCACAGCAAGTTAACTGCAAAAGTAACACACGCAGTCTATTATCAGTGTTGCAGTCACAGCAACTGACACATCTGATCAGTGAGCTGCCTTAACAAACACTCTCATCTGAATAATCACAGTCTGCATGGCCCACTGGGTGACACTGGATCAGCACTAATAGGACTGCCTGTCCTGTAGGCTCCACACACACACACACACACATCAAACTCCCTATTATCTCGTTCTTTCTGTTTGTGTCGTCCTCACTTTATCAATTTTAATTTCCAATGTGCTCTATTAGCTTAAAAACACCAAAGTACTTTTTTGTCAAAGCATAAATAAGATAGTAAACATTAATTACCCACCGTGACAGCGTGACATTAACAACAGCAAATGGATGGAAAATAAATGAATCTAATACTACAGAAATATACAGATTCATCAGACAAAATGTTTCTCCACTGTTAACTTACAGTCTGTGACAGGTTAAAAGGTGCTCTGTCTGTGGAACATTTTTATGCAACAGTAAGACATTGTTAAATTAGCTGTGACAAATGATACTCCGGTGTAGACGACTGGAGAGCAGACTGGTAACAGTGCCTGTGTGGATGCCACTAGGCCACTTACTTTAAATCTTCTACCCCCCCCCCACTTCTGACTAAATTTACGCAGCAACATCTGATGTGTGAACTACATGTGAGTCAGATATGATGTCTCTTTTCGTGCTGAGTGAATTAATGAGAATTAGGAGAATTGAGAATTAGGTCACACAGAAATTTTAAACAGAGCTGGGTGCTGAACGACCAGGAGTTCCCTGCCAACAGATTTTGGTAAGATGGTGGGTGAAAGGGTGTTTGTCACAAAAGGTTTGCTGGTTCAAATCCACAGAGGAAAAATAGTTACAGTGAGAGATAAAAAAAAAAAAGACAAAATGTCCACTGACTGAGTCTAAATACACACCTAGCAAGGTTAGCTGTTTAAATCTGTTGCTAGCTATCAACATAAGCAAGTGTACATTTGTGCAACAGAGATACACAGAGTTATTCGGAACAACTACACAGGCTTTGAGGCAGTGGTCCTGAATCTGACAGACCCTTTTGAATTTCTGTGTGCAGTTATTCAGCGATATGTAAGCAGGCTAACTTTTGGTGGTGTGTTGTGGTTTTCTGGTGAAATAAACAGTTGAATTAATGAATGTCTGATTTGACATCAATGACTCAAATATTTTCACCAACCATCTGAAAATGTAGGCAAGCATCAAGATGTGGCTCTGGATCTGTTCTTCTATAGTTTTGTTCTTCTATCCTGTTGATCTTGTGCCTTTTGCTCTTGTGGGATTGCTCAGGGTTCAATCCTGGGGCCATTAATGTTTTCCATCTGCATAATGCTTGCTTAGAAATATAATCAATAGGCATATTATTTGGAAAAATCTAAACTAAGACCTTAAACAGGCCAGTCTTGCTTTTATCCCACTGAGGCTTGGTTACTGTAATTCAAATTCACTTTATTCTGGGCTCAGTAAGAGAGTTTGTTTAAAGCCTGTCAGTGGCATATCACAGATAGAAATATCACAGAGTTAAGATCACAGTACACTGATAATTGCTGCCCTTTATTGGTTTACTAAGGCTTGGGAATTGATTTCATAAGTTTATTATTATTATTTATAGGACATTCCCAACTCTCATCTTCTGACCGTTGCTGTTTTTGGGCCCCTCAGCTGCCTGAAGCTCTTAGATCTCAGATCCTAGTTATGTCAAATATCTTTGTTTTCTTGCTTTATATTTCACCCTTATCCTTGTGTTGATCTTTCTTACATCTCATCTTCCCATTGGTTGTTTGTGTAACTGCTCTGTTACACAAGTCTTCTGTCAGTTGTTCTGTAGTGTAACTGCAAACCAGTTAGGATTGCAGTCTGGGACCCCCAAGGATACTTGAAATTGGTATCCCAGGGTCCCCCAACATAATGACAAATTGTTTAATCTCAGTTTAATTTGTTTTTACAGAGAAGAAACGCTATTAGAGAATGACTATTTAACAGAAAGGATTGGTTTCACTCCTGTCACTCAATTATCTCCCCACATACACTGCAGATAATTGTACAATCAAACACTCCAGTAAATCAACAATAACAAAAATGCTCCCATTTGGTTCTTGGCACCCAGTTTGATCAAAGTTGCATAATATGCATCTGTTATAAATCGAGTGCTTTAGTCCCCATTAAGTAGTAGTAGTGTCAGTACTGCATGTTAAAAACATCTTACATTTATACACCCAAACATCAGATTCAGCAAGAGACAAAGTTGGCTCTTTTACTTAAAGACAATGTTTTGTCTTTATCCCTGCCTTTTCTTTTGTAACTGACTCTCTTGTTCTCTCTCTGTCTTCGCCAAAACGAATGCAGCAACAGAGCATCTGATTTTCAAGCCAATGTGACTCATCTTTTTCCATGTTTCACCAGCAATGAGCAGATGAGATCTGGGTCACGAAGGAATTTTAAACAGCACTGGTTACTAAACAAAATTAAATCAGTGACAGTGACATCAGTGATTAGCTAGAGGGTCCCTCATCATTGGCAGACAGAATCTACATAGGAAATATTACTTTTAATACTATGATACTGATACTGACTGATACCTGTAGGGATATTTATTTAATGGCTTCTGTCTTCACTGAAGAAATATGACTCCATTTAATTTTGTGTAAATTGAATTGATCAGTCTACTGTATGTCTGATGTCAGGGGTTTTCAAAGTCTGATACTGTGAGGCCCCCTTCAGACAAACCTGAGACTACTATGCCCCCCCAACACCTCCCCAAATCCTGTCAATTATGGATTCAGTGAGTTATGCAGCTTGATCCCTGTGCATTGTGGAAAATAAAAGTATGCTGAATTAGCAGTTTGTGAAGGAGATTTTTGTACGATTTTTCATACAAATTGCTGCAATTGGTCACTGAATATAATAACCCATCAATAGTCCGGAAATGATCACTGTAGACTACATATCTCCTCCTCCCCTAAGAGGCTCCACTTACCAGTCCGTTGAAAATATAAATGTTTCATTTGTTGAATAAGAAAGCTTATGTGCAGCAGCCCTGCTTAGAACTACCTGTAAGATACCAAGACAGAACTAATGACGCATGGCTGTTGATGGAAAGCCATCAGGGCCGTCCAGAATTATGTATTTTACATAAACAAAAGGCAACAAAAAGATGTGACAAAACTGGCTTGTCATACATGGATGGATGCTCAATGCTTCATTAAAAGAAAGTACTTCAAATTCAAAATCAGTGGTAAAAATGTCTTGTCAGAATCAGCAGTACTGTGTGATCCGCACTGTATGATTGCATGAAAACACTGCTGATTACAAATTGCCTCCTCTGACACTGACACAGAAGGAGTTGTATCCTGTCTTGTAAACACAGTGAACCTTTAGCACTTATCTTACCTTTTCAAATGACTGGAGACTCGCTGCATCTTGTGATTTCCCTGAGGCGTTGAAGGACAGAGAGTCCAGCAAAAAAACGTCTGTGCACCTGAGTCGGTGTAAACACTGTGTTGTCTTAATAAACCTCCTCCCGACAGACTGCAGTGTGTTGATGAAGGCAACGAGGGACAAAATAAAGGGAATGATAATGCAGCGACAAGAGAGAGAAGAGGCAAGTGCAGATTGTGTAAAATCCCCTGATATATTTGTGGCAATGATGCATAAACATAATTATCAGTTTATTTAATGAGATCTCAGCTCTCTGGCTCATTAAAACATCAGCTGCCGTCGGCTGTTCTCTTCAGCACAGTGGCAGGAAAGATGCCAAAATAAGTTGCACTGTACTGTCTGTAAGGTAGTAATATGACTTGTGACATCAACCCGTGATCAAATCTCTAAAACGGGATTGTGTGAATGTGTGAAGTGAATGTGCATTGGCCTGTAACACACTGCTGAGTAAAAAGCTGGAACGTGCATTGATGAGCTGCATGTAGCCAAACAGACGGACAAACTTTTGTACAACCTGTTATTGAGATTTGGGAGTTATCTACAGTCATCATCTACATCCGTTCCTGCCCGTACAGACATTTGTGTGAAATCCATAATTCCAGTTTAATGCGTTAAAAGTGATGCGATATTACTTTTCAGTAATTACAAATCCCATTAACACTGTTACTTCAACTTGTTGGTATGGGTCAGTTGATATCATTCATCTAATTTCATCATCACCATTCAGTGGACAGACTGATCTGGGTCATGCAGGAGCAGGAGGTTAGGTGGAGGGAGACGGCTAGCTTCAGGAGACAAGGACCAATACTCTCTCTGGTAACTCCAAATATGTGTCATTGACAAGTTGTGTTTTCTTAAAGGCTAGCTAGCAACTGCTAGGTTTTGTTCAGAGTTGGAGGAAGCTTCACTTCGACTGGGACTAAGCTAATTCTTGATGGTCAGTAAATAGTCCCAAAAGGTGCAGTTCCGCACCATGGAGACGGCTGTAGTCAGCCAGCCCCCAGCAGCCGGTGCGGATCGACTCAGTGTAGCTCCTGCTAGCCGTCCCCCGGCAGCTCCCGAGCAGCCGGGAAGCCAGGGAGGCTGGGTGACTGCCCGAAGGAGGCATAGCCCTCGGCAGAAGCCCACAGTTCACCACGATTCTCGACAGGTTCTCCCCACTCAGCGACACCCCCGCTGAGAAGCAGATTTTGGTAACTGGCAGCTCCACAGTCAGAAACGTGAGGTTAGCGACACCAGCGACCATAGTGAGATGTGTTCCTGGGGACAGAGCGGGCGACACTGCATCTCATTTTCTATTTTCTATTCTAAGATGTGTGACTGAGTTGTGCTGAGAAACAGGAAGTAAAGTAACTCATTCATTTTGCTGTGGAATAGTGAAATGAAAATATAAACAAAATAAGCAAGTTTGCAAGTTGTGTCAAAACCTCACAAGTGATATTTGTTAAAGTGAAATACCGCAGAAACATTTTATAATAACAAATCTAGTATACAACATATAAAACGTATCGTATATTATATTACAATCCTATGAAAAGAACTTTTACATATTACAGTACGTTACAGGAAACGTATGGCCTTGTCATGGGGAAGTGATTGTACAGTGTGATAACGACTGGAGGTCATTTGCATATGAACTGGATGTGTAATGAGAATTCACAGCTTGTGTCTGAAGATTAATTTTACATTTTGAACCTTCTGTTTATTAGCTTCATTCAACAAATTCACTCAAGTGCTCGTCCACAAGGAGCACATTTACGTGGACAGAATATCTGTCCCCTGGACAATGCTGTTAATTGCTTTATTCAATGTAACTAGAAGCCTCCAACTGAGCGCAGATTAAAGAGTCCGCTGACTGAAATGATTACGCCTCTTGGTGATCATGTTGCGATGGTAACAGTGTTGTAGAGGGAAGAATGACAGACAGAGAAAATGAATGAATAATTGAATGACAGAAACTCAGTGGAAGGTGTTTATAAAAAAATACAAAAATGCATAAACCCAAAGCAGGGAGGGGACGCTTTTATTTGCCAAATCAGCTGGTTCGCTCCATTACACAGAGGACAGGACTCACTAATTCATTAATAATCTGGAAATGGATTCTTAACAGCAGAGTCTGTGCCAGCTACACAGACGCTCAATAAAGTGGATGGACTTTTCTGGGAGAGTTTCCCAGCAATGTTGTTAACAGTATTACCAGGAAACTGTACTTTAGATTACATCAAGTCCAATTATAACAGTACTACTATTTACAAATATTTCTATTAACATGAGATGGGAAACAATAAAGGAAATGAAATGGGCATGTAAGAATAAACAATAGCCCGACTACACGTGGTCAGATATATAAAACATAGTTGATTATCTATAGAGACACAGGGGAGAGACAACTGGTGTCACCGCCAAGCACATCTGCTGTTTTGGTTCATGTAGGTGCAGCAGCAAAGGGCTGGGTGAAGGTGACTATAGATCAGAGGGTGTGGTGATATAATATATATATAATAATAATACATACGCTCTCAGCCAAAATATTGCAGAGCAGAATACAGTTCTAATGGACCCGTCTGGTGTGTGTGTGTGTGTGTGTGTGTGTGTGGTGGACGGCTGTGCGTAATGTCACCACACTTTATTTATTAATTTATCAGCATGAAAATGTGTGAGTGAAAGACGCAGTTTTCTGCAGTTTTATGTCTTTACATAAACAGTATGTACGTGTGTGTCATCGAAGTGAGTTTTCTTTCTTTTTTAAGCTCATCTCTTTACTCTTTGGTGTGTGTGAGTGTGTGTGTGTGTGTGTGTGTGTGTGTGTGTGTGTGTGTGTGTGGAGTTATCTTGCCCTAGCAGAGTCCCTGACTTCTGCTGACTTCTGACAGGGAATCGAACTGCCGGCTCTCACTCTGCTTTGCTGCTCATCACATCATCAAAACTGACAGCTCCCGTCAAAGCTGGGCTCCCCCCCCCCCCCCCCCCCCCCCCGCTCACCCTCCACTGCGCCCTCCAGCCTTCTCTCCTGCTCGATCACACTCTTACTTCTTCCTCTGTTTCATTCAGTCCTTCCACCAGACATCTTGTTGAGGCTTTTTTTACACAGTACAAAGTGTCACAAAGTCAAATCAACGTAACGTAAAAGTGAATGCTGAAATATCAAACGTTCTCTCTCTTTGGATCAGGTCTAATGATCCAAATGGGGTCTCACTGGCCTTTGATCTGTTACACATCAGGTCACTTTAAATGTTATGTCTGCGCTGGGTTTCCACAGGTGAAGATCTCCAATACAAATATAATGCACAGTTTCCCCAAACATATTTATTTATTTATTATTGCTCCATTAGAGAAACATTAACAATGAACTCCTAACTGCCAAAGATTGGTCAAGACTACAACGACACCTAAAAGTCACGAATGACATGTCATAACCCGCAGGTTTGTTTCCAGCATGAACCCTTCAGCCTGTAAAAGTACGAAATGAGCAAAATCAGGAAACGCTCAACAAAAACAGAAGTTCAGAAGTTCTGTGAATCTGAACTATCCACAGACCTCACTGTGAGCAATTATTGTGAATGTTTTTAAAGTACTTTTAAACAATTTAACTGAAAGTGTTGAGGTGGAGACTTCTGTCATCAGCATAATAAACCGGTCCTATACTGATCTCCTGGGTGCTCTCTCTTTATATGTATGTGTTAATATGACCATAATAATGTCACCCGACCGTGCAGAAGTACATTAAGAACCGTGTGTGAGCGCGTGCATATATCCATGCAGCATATTGCAGTCGTCTGTCTTGTGTATGATCCAGTAATTATGATCCGACGGAGACAGAGAGAGAGGGCGCAGCCAAGGGCTTGAAATAAAACCAACATTAGACTGAGAGTAAGAGCCAGAGAGGCAGCGATGAGAGAGTCAGAAGAAGAAGAAGAGGCCGAGGAAGGCAGATGGTGTTAGAGTGATGTTAGAGAGAGAGAAAGGACAAAAAGAAAAAGGAGATCTCAACTTCCTTCCTCTTGAATTACAAGCTCCTCTCCATATCTCCCTCTACTCTTCACTGGAATAAATTCCAGCCTTGACATTAAAATATGGCTCACTTCCACCGTTCGGCTTAGTTATTATCATTCTCTCACTCCTTCTCCCAAGACTTCTCTGTGTGTTCGAGTGTATGAGCTGCACATTCAGACAATCAGGACCCACGATGTATTCTTTTTACAGCTTGGCCTTTGCGTTAATTATTAAAATAAAACACACTTTTCGCATTTGCATTAATTATGAAAGCGCTCCTTCGACATTAAATGGAAATATTCAACATGTCTTGTACATCATTTTGTACGCATTCTTCTATAATTCAGCTTGAGATATTTGGACTTAGATAAATTATGAGAAACTTGAATATGCGATGATGATCTTCAGAATAATGAAGTAGTGTGTCAGAACTTTGTAATTTATGATAATGAGTAACTTTTTGACTTAATATCATAATTTTAAATTAGTCTAAAGTGTAACTTATGTTATGATTTTGAACTTAAAAGTTATAATTTTGAATTTTGACTATCTCATAATTTAGACAGAAGCTATAATCATGAAAGTGAACATTTTGACTCCCTGTAATGACATTAAATGTTTGATTTGGGTTCTCATAGTTTTGACAATCCATTAATATTTTGTTTTTCCTGGCCACATTTTCCAAAACCAAGTAACTGGTTGAAACTCCTCAAATAAGTTTCAAGGATATGTTTCATGAAAATTCAAATGCAGTCCATCTTGGCAGGTTTTCCTCTTTCTCAAGGATAATTAAGCCTCCTGTCTTTGTGTCAAAGAAGACGCTCTGCCTTCAGGCTAAACACTGACAAGCTTGACAGATATTTATTATTCATCTACTCTTTTCTTACATAATAGATTCTGAGGTACACAATATAATTTATGGAGTATATCTTTTGGTAAGATATGCTCATGTCAGTTGACAGATACTGCTAATACACATAAATACATAAACACTGATTTTAATGTTTCAGAATGTTAAACCATATGAACACAGCAGCACTGTGAGGGCTGGCTGCACGCTGTTAGGATGAATATCTGACGATATGCAGTACAATGTAGTTATGAACATGCTCTCAAGCTGTTACAGTTAATGTCCTTTTCCTTCTTTTAACTCCCAGCCGGCTCACAGCCTCAGAGCGCTGGGAAGCATGTTTATGAAAAACCGCTGTGTGTCTGTTTGTGGCCCCTCAACTTCCTCTTCCTTGCAGCCATACGTCTGGCCCGGGATGAACCTGCCGCTACTCTCCTACGCCGCCTGAGTCCGACTGCGCCGCTGCACCAGAGTGGCCTGTCTCTGGTGAGTCTACTCAACAACAGCAGACTTTGGGCCTCTGGCTCAAACAGTTTAAGAATCCTGGTCTTCCAGAGTTCAACGTCAAAATACAACAATGGAACTAGAAAGTACAACTTCCTGGGTTGAGGATCGTTTCCACCTAAATGCTGGGTACTTTTTAATAAAATGTCCCAAAGATTGTTAAGAGAAAATGTCAAATCAGTGTTTTTCAGTCAACTAGTGTTATGCGAATATTCTCAGATGGTGGAGCAACCAGGAAGTTCCCTGATGTCCTTCTTCCTATATGTTACAATCTATCTATAATTTTGTCCATATTGTAATGTGCTATTCAGGTCTATTTATGTTTACTTGTCCACGTTGTCACACTATTACATACTGGCATTTTATCTATAGTCTTCCATCTAAGTGATATTTAGGGGTTTGGAATGATCAGTATTTCTGTTACACTTTGTGTGCACATTTAAAATGTGCATTACAGCTGTACGGTACTCCAGCAATTTAGAATTGCACTTCCAATGAACTGGTGTGATCCTACACTTCACATAATGCAACCTGATAACCTCTTTCATTAGACCCCCATTCAACCTTCATAAACAGTGGTTCAGGCTTTCCATTAAGAATCCGCAATCTTCAGGCACAAACCAGGTTTATCTCATCACGCCCTCCAGAGCCGCAGCAGACACGATACGACCGATTCACTGCCTGAGCACTCCTTTTGACGAAAATACACATCCCAATGTGTAAAATACTTTAATGGGCAGATCTTAACAACAAAGGTTTTGTGTGGACACATTCAGAGAGAGGAAAAACAGAAATAGCTCAAGACTAGACAAGACTCAAAGAGGCAGAGCTGGGAGACAGCAGAGAGTTCAAAGAGCCGCAGTCTGCTGAAATGTTTGGAGCTGTCTGGGTTAACTCACCCAGGTTAGAAGAAAGATGATTAAGTGAAGGTCTGACAGCTCTGATGAATTTGTTCAGCATGGAGTATATGCAGGAACACGGACGCGTTAAGACCTTCGACTTCCCTTCTCTTTCATTGTGGTAGGGAAACAAGGGGTGATGCTATTAGCTGTGCTGCTGTCCTGATGGGAACTATTATGTAACGCAGCCTGTTTACCAGGGCAGGCTTGAACTCACTTTCAAATAAAATCAGTGCAGGAAGTTTTCTATTACCTACAACCACTGTTTTCATCTGAGTAATCTAATTGGTCAAAGTAGCTAAATGCCAAGAGGCAAAGCTAGTCATGGTGGACTGGTTGTTATATCAGATGTTGTACTGATCAGGGACATAATGATCAACCATCTTCTCTGGATTGTCCTGTTCCTTTAATGTATCTATGGAGAGGATCATAAGTATGTACATTTCATCTCACCTGACCACTGTAACGCTTCTTTTCCCTGCCATCTTATAGATTCCCTGTTTGTTACGCAAATGATTGAGAATTGAGACTGTCCTGGTTATGTTTTTAAGGCTTTGAATGACCCCAAGCTATTTCCTGAATGTTTTAATTGTGAATGAGCCCTCAGGCAGAAACCTTCAGTTGCTGTGGAATGCTTCCTCACACGACTTCTCAGATGTTTTGGCCTCAGACGGTTAACCATTCAGCGTGGCTTTTCTCTTTTTTTTGCATCAAGAAAGAGGAGAACAGCAATAGCCTAGTGACATAATGACAGTAGTCATCACAGATCAAATATTTAACTTTTTCCAACATTCGAACAGTAGTTCATATTAACAAGCGACAGCCCTAATCTCTGCTGATGCACCCTGAAGACACGACCCCCCCCTGGGCGTCTGCACTGAACAATAACACTAGACCAAACCGCTCAGAGCGCAGACTGGAGAGGGGTCAAAGGTCATCGACCAGGAGTCAGTGTGCGGCCAGAGAGAGATCAAGAGAGACGTTCCCATCTGATGCCAGAGACCATCTTTGAACAGACACAAAGTCTGTCCCAAACGTGACCAATCATGTGACAGATTCTCCACATTAAGTCACCAGCAAACAAACTGCCCCCAAGGTCAAATACGAACTAGGTCATTTAGGGATTTACTTATTTCCGAATAAGCATTTGCACAATTATGATTCCAATTTTATTAAGATTGTTTTTCATTTTCAAGTCATTACTTTTGTGTCTTCTCCTTTTACCTTTCAAACTTGAATTTGAAAATCTATTCGACCCATTTTAATCCTGCCCTGAACCAAAACAATCATTACTGGGCTGTTTAGGAGCCAGCAGTGGTCTGGTTATACTGGGCAGCTTCCAGCGGCCAACAATGCTGGGCAGCAGGTGTGAATGTTTGGCTGCATTAATGTGAAGCAGGGTGCTGCCCGAAAAGAGCCGGGCTCCAAAATGCTTCAGGAAATGAAAAGCAAGATGAGGCCAAACGTGTATCAGCAAAGAGTGTGTGACCCAAGCTAGGCGTGTTTGAATTCAAAACAGGGCCCAGTTAATTCAACATTTAAAGAGCAGGATGGCTCCAGAATGAGACACCCGTAGCGTACAAACACTTGTATTGCATGATTTTAAAAAGGCTCTGAGGCACTATGTGGTAATTTGACCTGATGGTGACGCCAGACAAAAGGTCAGGGG
The DNA here is from genome assembly GCF_043641665.1 of Enoplosus armatus. NCBI lineage: Eukaryota > Metazoa > Chordata > Actinopteri > Centrarchiformes > Enoplosidae > Enoplosus > Enoplosus armatus. The sequence continues at coordinate 25,333,924 of NC_092184.1, read as the reverse complement.
GTCGCCTAAATCATTTAAAGTTGTCCATCAATGTTCCAATCAAATTTCATGGCCTTCTTTCTCATTGAAATATGGCTGCTACATTACCATCCTCAGGCCCTTTTGCTAGTCTGCCAAAAAGAAAAGACAGCACATTCATAAGCTAACAACCTCACATTTGTGATCATTTATTTAGTGTTTAGAGAGGACTGCATGGCCTCTGTGCTACTCCTCCTTCACGCACAGACATCACTGTAAAATGTCGAGTCCCAGCCTGAGCTCTGACCGCGGTATGACCCCGTACTTATAATAAAGTCCACCCCCTCCCTCAGGGTGTCTGATAATATACCTGCATCTGATTTCAAATGCAGCTGATCCTCTTCTCTCTCTCCCTCTGCTCTCCCTCTCAATCCCAAATTTGTCACTCAGCTTCAGGACTCGGAGTGCCTCCTCTCCCCTGTCCCGACTACAATGATAATCAAATTAATAAAAGAAAGAAAAACAAATTCAAAACTAAGTGTGATTGAGTGTTACATCATACATTGGGTCAACCTTCATGTCATGTCTTGGTCCCACCAGCATTATGACAACACGTCCACCCAAATGTAAATTTCAACCTCAGGATTTTGTGTTTCCTAAGAAGCGCTGAGGAAATTACTACCACAAACCAAATGATGACACGAGTCTTGTTTTCATTTAAAGAGGTGTGAGCTTGCTAGCCAGCTAGCCACTCTCTGGTGTGTCCAGGACCAGTGTTGTAAGTAGTTTTGTTACATGACCTTCCAGTACTCAGTCCAGCTCAATCACAGCATCCCAAATACTGCAACTTCTATAATCCACACATGTTAAAACTGGGCACTGTGGCTCAGCGAGCTGCCAGGATATGCAGTGGAGCTATTTGCTGACCATATAGGCAGATAATGTGGTTCAATGGTCTTACAGCTTCATACCCAGTAACCCCCGTCTTGACCCCCCCCCCCCCCCCCCCCCACCAAAACATTTCTTGAAGTAATTAAGCATTTTGCAGATTAGTGACTGTTATTTAATTACATCATTTTAAATTGTAATCTCTTACGACACTCTGTATTAAAATAAATTCACCTTACTGTAATGCACTAGTCTCCGACTCTGACCAGGACCAGGACCTAAGTGCCGGCAGCGATGCCAGACTTATAATGGTTTTAGTGGTACTCACTGTAATGGCACTCTGTAAAGGGTGTGATGTTCCAGTGTAAATGGACTAGACAGATAGCAGGTAGTGTAAAGTTGTTTTAGAGGCTCTGAGGACAGAGCTGGTCACTGCTGTTTCTACTAACACCACCCCCCAACACACACATACCAACCCCTCATACAACCCCTTCAGTCCACGACCTCTTCCTCTCTCAAAACCTTAATTTCAGCCTCTGGATTTCTGTTTTCTCCAAACTGTCTCCAAACATACATGGACAGCCTCTGGTCCCAATAGAAAAACAACATGTGACCAGTCTCTGATCCTGGTCCCCCTCCTCCTGTTGTCTTTGAGGAATTTGTCTTTTATTTTTCACTTAGATATTGTAAATTGTGTATATTTTATTTTTTGTATCATATTTGTGCAAACTTCTCATTTCTAAATTTGTGCTACTTTTCAATTCTTGAATGGGAGCACCTGTTACTTGTGTAACCCCCCCCCCCCCCCCGCCACCAGGACCAATAAAGTATTTCTGACTCTCTTGTACTGCTTCTTTACGCTGCTATGAAAGGTTGTTATGTACCATCACCTCTCCATCTTCATCCTGCCTCTTCTCCTCATCATCAGTGTGATATCCCAGTTGACCATTCACAAACAAACAACCTTTGTCCTTACTGTCCTTATTGAAATGGGACAGTTGCTAAAAGGTTGTCCTCAATCTGGGTCAGGTCCTCTGTGGATAGCAGAGCGTAGTTTAAAACCGTTTATGAGTTCATGAGTGCAGGCTATACTTTTACACTTTCAGTTGTTGGGCATATAACAGAATAACCTTTCCAGAATGATTTACAAAGGGTCTTTAGGGACGAGTACGGAGAACTGGTCTCTTTTACACTACTTAGCTTGTTTGACGAGCTTACAGAAACTCAGCTGGGCGTGTTCATCACGATGGAGGAACATGTCACGCGGAGTGGCTCTTTCCTGTGTTTTTAAGAGTCAGAGACAACAGAGTTCTATGACTGACGATGACAGAAGATGCTCGTTATTCGGATCCATTCGTTGTTGTTTTGGATCTTTTTAATGGGATTTGCTCATAATGATAAATGGATCATTATGAGCTTTATCCTTTAATTTGTAGAATACAGGAAAGAAAACAAAACACCAATAGCTGTAGCAGCAATAATCATGTTTTTTGGGTGGGTTGTTTTCTTTTCTATGGATATTCTTTTGCTATATGCTACTCAGAGTTTAATCCAGATAAGTTTACTGCTGGAGAAGCCAGAAAAAACAGAGTGCTGATCTAGAACCTCTTAGATTAAAAAAAAAAAAGTCATAATGCTGCATGGTGGTTACTGTTGGTGTGAAACTACAGGGAAGGGAAATCCACACATACATATATTTTTCATGAGTAGCTCAGAACACTGAAGTATGTGCTGTTGGAAATACAACAGTTGGAAGAAGAGAAAATCAGTTGCCCTTGCAATAAACCAACTTAATCAGTTGTGTGCCTTCCAGCCCCGAGGAGGAGAGCAGTTTTCACACCAGGGGTGTCTGGTAATGGATGAGAATAAGGATGCAGCCCGAGAGATGGAAGGCAGCCCAGTATAATAGGGCTTAGAGGGGAAGACAGAATGACAGACACATGGGTTTGGAGGCCATCCAGCCTGTGCATGTATATATGTGTGTGTGTGTGTGTGTGGGCATGTATTACTCATGTTGTGGGGACATAAATCCGTTTACCCAGTCACGTTGTGGGGACTCGCTTTCCTTTTGGGGACAAGTCCCCATAACGTAAATCATTAAATGCAAGGATGGAGACTTAGTTCAGGGTTAGGGGTCGGGTAATTCTCCAGGAAATTATTGTAAGTCAGTGTAATGTCCTCTGAGTATGTGCGTGTGTGCATGCATGACTGTGCATGCAAAGATAGTGAAGTGTCCTGGCTTTGGATGACATGGCCACAGAAAACAGGCTGCTGCAGTGTGACATCTCCATCCAGAATCTACCTCCCAGCTGCACCACATGAAGCCAAAGTCGTCCCGGTCCAACGTGTTCATCCCAGCTGTATCATTCGGGGCCAAAGTCATCACAATACAATATGGGCCTTCTGGAGGCAGCATCGAACGCCAAACATATCAAAACACAACTTGTGCTCTCAGCTCGACCATCTTAAGAGACACTTCAATCCAGTGATTACCCTCCAGCCGTCTCTCTGTATGCCAACAAACATAAAGAAAAACTCTTCTTCTCAGCACAGCACACATAAAGCGTAAGATAATGAAACGCAGTCATTACCCTCCAGTCATTTCATCCCAAACACATAAAAATATCATTCCGCTTGTGCCATCTAAAGCAAGAAACGGTTTATTCCAGTAATTACCAGCCAGCCATTTCATCTAACCGCTAGCTTACCTTCAGCTCCACTGTCTGAACATAAAGACACTATTGTCCCTTGTTGATGTAACACCTGAAGCCATCATGGTCCAATATGTATATATGTTTCTCATCTATTATCTTTGGTCATTTTTTCTCTTTTCTCTTTCTGTTTTTTTTATTTTTGTCTAATACAGATTTTAATGTCTGCAGTAAAGAGAATTGTACCCTCTGGACTTTTAAACACGTGTTTCCTTCTGTAGGTCAGCCATCTGCATATCATAGTCCCACGTGTGCCTTCAGGCAGTTCAGTGTAGAGCCCAAAAAGAAAAAAATACTATGTTTGTGAGTCTTGGCCAATGGAAGAGAGACAGACTGCATCCTGGAGATTGGTCCAAGAAAAAGATTGTATGTTGTCTGCTCTTATTATTATTGGTTTCCCATGAAATCTGGGAATATTTATGTGTTTATTTTAAGTTAATAATATAGATGATAAAACATTAATAATATTACCATTGGCAGAGCCTGTCCAATCTAAACCACCCTGTAGATGCTTCAGGACCTCTGACTGGTTCTACAGGCTGCCCTCCGACTCTTCAAACAAGATTTAAACTGCTGTATTTCAAAGTCAAGTGCTGTGTGAATACTGAAGATTCGCTGGTGTCAAACGTGTCGGCAGTGGATTTCAATCTTTATAGAATTCTTAAATGAACTCAGTCCACACACGACCTGAGGGTAACGCTTTACTATTTAATCACAAGTTTGGCTCCAACGAATGAAGATCAAAGATTGCCCTCAATAAAAAAACAGGTTTAAACAGGTAACTCTGATAGCATTCTGTGCTTTTCTTATTGACACTACATCCCATTTCAGATCCAAACCAAAGACGAATGCATTGTGTTTAAGTATTGTGTGTGTATGCAAAGCCTGATATATCCTCATCCTCTGTGCCATAGAGCTCCATTTTGTCCAAAGTTATTAAAAATACATCAATGAGCCCCACTGTTGCACTGGGTGACATGTTCCTTCATTACCATGAACACACACACTGTAGTTTATCTTGACTCCCACAGACTAACACAGGGGGTTTGGTCTTTTTATGAGGTTGTGTTGACAACAAGACAAATGTAGAATAATGCAAGGCTTATCCCTTAACAACTTTAGAAGTTTGTATGTTACTGAGGTGGGAGACCGAAACCAGTTTCCCTTCTTGGGGTATTAAGTTATCTAATCTTACTCTGTGAATAATGACCGTCCTCTCACGCAGCAAAGGTGGAGGTTGACGTTGTTACACTGCCACAAAATGTCTGAGACGCTCTTTACGTGATTGGTAGCAGAATCATTTGGCGTAATCATTTGTTTTCCTGCAGAGACAGCAAAGACGCCGGACCTTGTGGCAGTGCTAGCTCAGGTGTTGCCCCCTCAATGTTTGTCAGTGGCCTTTCAGTGTGCAATGGAAGAGAAGACAGTTGGCTGTAATGTGACCTAAAGGCAACCTGTGATGGATGATAGCCAAACTCTTTGTGATTGTCATTAGGGAGGAGGTTGAGTGTGACAGCGTCACCACCAGAGATGTGATTTGCGTCTCCTACCGACTGACAGCACTGGTTTCTTTCAACCATGAAAACAATCAGTCTTTCCCAAACCTTAACAAAGAACTTTTACTTGCTAAAAGCCTCAAACAAACATATATCAGTTTGTATGTTCTTTGCCCACTTAATGGTGTATCATCATTCACTTCCTGTGTTTACTAGAAATGCTGCTTCAGAGAACCTAACAAGACACAGGACCAACAATACAGCTGATAACAGTTTTGAAAATTGGCATAAACGACTACATCTGTGAAGACGACAAACCAAATCCAAGACCCTCTTCATCTATGATAAACTATCAGGGAGATTTATTGAGCAATAAAAACTCCTCTGACCCCTCCTAATATATTAAACCTCAATCTAAAACACTTGTCAGAAGCACAGATAAGCCTTCTGGGGAAAAGGGACACTCTTCATTATAGTTACAAATTTGTGAGGAATGAACTTCAAGAAGGACATACAGTTATTATAAATGATCAGACTTCAATTACAGAGAGTACTCAACATTTATCCACAGCTACATCTGGGAAACAACTGTCCCCTTTTAACACCTTGGAGGACAGAATAAGAGACTATCACCCACAGTTTTCTCTCTCTGCTGCACATAAAACAGACCTGTGACTCACACCAACAGACCCAACTATTACTTCAAGTTACCATCCATGAAATGTTCAAATGATGCTTCGCTCTTCTAACCACTGCCCACATTAACATGCACATAATGATCCCATTATGGACAATAATCAGAGTGAGGCATTAGTTCAATTATGTGACCTTCAATGAGCATCATTTATTAAACTGCTTCTTTGGTTATTATGCAGACATGAAGAGAAGCTGTGGTTTGTTCTCCTACACAGAATGGGCAAAGAATATGAAACTCAAACTCTGTGTGTGTGTGATTATCTTGTGTGGTGTGACAGTGCAGCAGCTGATGACCGGAAGCTGAAAGAAAAGAGGGGACATTATAGCTGACAAGTATTCCTACACACACACACACACACACACACACAGTCATGCACGCACACACACACACGGTTTGTTTTGCTCTCACGTTCACATCAGGTAAAAGCACCTCTAACTACAGTGGACAGGTAGCCTTTTAAACTCCTACTCACTTTTTCTGCACACTCACTCTCTCACACACACATCAGGTGACAGCACTGCCAATTCCTGTGGACAGCTACCCTTTTTAACTCTGACACACACACACACGCACACACACACACACACACACACACACACACACACACACACACCAAAATGTCCAAAATTCAACCAAAATAGACCTGAGTGTCACAAACAGTTGACAGGCTTTGTTTCTCTGAACACAACCAAGTGTGTAAGATGTATCGCTAACAACAGGAGACGGGTGTTTCTCCCTCTGTCTCTCTCTCACACACACACACACACACACACACACACACACACACACTTTCCACATGAAGGTGCAGCTGCCCACAGTAGACAGGTATCCTCACGCTCGCCCTCTCTGTCACTTCATCTCAATGTCTTTTTGCCTCACTATCTCTCCCTCATGCACACACACACACACACACACACACCACACACACACACACACACACACACACACACTCAGATGTGCACACATCAAATGGTGTTTTCGGCCAACAGGAGTTGACAGCGATCGCCTCCCTCCTCTCTCTGCCTTTCCTTCCTGTGTTAACTCCGGCTTGTTTTGACGATTCTCACTGATTTTGATTTCTGCGTCTGTAAGCAGGATTTGAGCACGTTGTGTGTTCTCACTGCAAACGTGACAAAATAAAGTAAACCCAAAGCAGTTGGTATGAAGACTGAAAAACTCTTGATATTTGAGTGTGATGTTGATGGAAACAGAAGGAAAAGAAAGAGCTGCTCGTAGCTGCAGAAACATGCTAATTGTGGACGCGAACAGCTTCAGGAACGCCTCAAAATATATATTTTTTAAACATTAAACATTTCGTTTTCTTTTTGTTAAGTCGCAGTTTGATTGACATCCAACGTACAAGTATTATATCGTTTTGTGTTGGTTTGAAATAGATTTCTTACACGTAACAGAAAAAACACACACATTTCACGTGTTTACCACATGTGGAAACACATGCGATGAATTCACTTTATTTCAGTTTATGAAACTCCATTTCACGTGTAATAATGTCACAAATATGAAACTGCATTCAAGAAAATCAGACAGTGTCTTATTTAAAAATTGGAATCATTCTCAAACATGTTTAATGTTTATTAAATCAACTCGACTGTCAACATCACGTGTGAGCAGCCAAAACAGCCACAGCTTCTCTCACCTCCAGCTGTCTGTTGAGGGTAACGTCATCCCAATTTAACATTTTCTCTCAGTTCATTTTTTACAGCATATATTAGCAAGTGTTTTGTTGGATGCTTCCTTTTGGTACGGTGAGATTTCTCTGGGATTTTGAGGGTTGCCAAGTGACACGACTCTAATCGCGTTGTCCTCTGTATTTACTCAGTCGCTCAATATGTGAAGATTTGAAATAATCTGCGTCTAGATGTTGTTATGCTACTGTAGGAGCTGACTCTAATATGAATGAAACCTACAAAGCACAGATACACTGTCACGCTGTAACTTCTGAGCAACACTGTGAATCATGTAAAAATGCTAAAATGTATAAAATGGAATCAGCTCTACAGGGAGATTTACAATCACGTCTCCGTCTGAAGAGTGAGTATCTCCACGAGTTGCGTCATCAGGACCGATGATGACACAAACTGTGTAGCCTCGGGGGAATGAACTCAAACTAAACTGTCATGCAGAACAGGAATAAAATATTTGACCACCGACCACTATATGCGCCTTCAGCATTTGGTATGTAAAGTCACAGATATCACTGCTAAGCTACACATACTGTACACTGTGCGTCCTGTAAACATGGCTGCGCCTCAGGCACCAGACTTTAGTGTCACATACAATCACATACATCATACGAGGATTTGAGGATAAATGCTCTAAGCTGCCATGTTTTGGTGCATGTCTTCATTGTAGGGACACGCACACTGCACTGGTGGCATAATGTAAAAAAAAAACACATCTACAGTTTTATATATGCATGTGTCTTGTGTGTTGCTCTTGGTGGAATCAGCTCACTGTCAGCCCATATTAAGGTTTTTTTTTTTTCCGCTGAGCTTCATGCTCTTTTCCAGGAGTGCCCTGCTTTATATTCATGCACTTACACACATGTACGCCGGCAGACGAGCTGCCAGCACAGCCACAGGTCTACTGCTGGATACTGAGCAGCTGAACTGGAAAAACTGGGTGTTAAAGTATCTCCATCAAGGACACTATGAGTGAGGAATTAAACCGTTTTTATCAGATCTCAATAAAACAATAGGTTGTTGATTGATAGTGAAGCTGTCATAGTTTGCGTGCCCTGTATGTGAACGATTATTATAGACATGTGTTCATGATGTTAAATATTTTGAATCAGGGTTTTGACAAAAAAATGTTCATCAGCTTGTAATCAGGTCAGTAAAGACTGGAAACAAGAGGAAACTGTTAGCATGGCTCCGTCCAAAGGGAAGAAAATCCAATCAACAAGCACCTCGAACATACTAATGAACACGTCACAGCTCGTTATTTTAAATCTGTACAAAGAATAAGACAATTCTGAGGATACATAGAATATTATGTAGTACAGAGAACGTCATTTCTGTTACAGCGCATTGAACTAAATAGAGAACTGATCAGACAGCACTGTAGGTTGAATCTACCAGCAGCAGACATGATGTATGTGCATAAATAATACAGGTGATGTTTGGCATCTGCAAGCTGATTGACAGCTATACATATTCAATAAGCACGTACAGGAGCATCGCCATGCTAATAGTGACACACAAGCAGTCAGATCATGTGCCTCATACAGTGAAAGGGTTTGTTTGTTTGTTATATACGTGGGTGACTGAGCCTGTCTTTTCTATTGACTCAAAGCTTTGACTGCATGTGCATTGTTTTTGTTACAGACTGAATGTGTGATTAGATGAAGGCCTGACACACAGTGACGCCCACTCACACTACCAAACATTAAAGGATACGTCTGCTGATATTCTATACTTTTCTTATTGTCGACAAACCTTGTTACAAACCAAGAATGACTTGATCCCACTAACAAGTATCGTCTGTGTATCAAAGCTTGATATACCTTCTTCCTCTGTGCCAGAGAGCTCCATTGTTGTCCGACAACCATTGAGCCACACTGTTGCACTGGGTGACATGTTCCTTCATCACCATGAACACACGCACTGTAGTTTATTGTGACTCAATCCCACAGACACCGTGCTGCTGCCCCAAATACTCACTACAGCACCGAATGTGGATGAATCTGCCGCTGAAAATAGTCCCCAACAAGAGCACTATTTGCTCCTGTTCGAGAAACGTTTGCTAGAAACTGCAGTGAGCAGCTGTTCAGGAGGCTTCTTAAAAAATGACACTATGAGGGTGCAGCATATATAGCAGCTGCAGCAGCGCAAAAGGGCCGGGTGAAGGTGAATACAGATCAGAGCGTGTGGTGATTAATAAATACACTCTCCAATCACACTGGTGTTTCTGCTCATCTGCTCCAAGTACTTAGTTTGCTCTTACTGACACAATCATCATGTTCGCACCAGAAACAGACAGTTTCTGAGACGTCTGTTCCCAGCGCATCGTCTAAGAACCATTTATTATTTAAAATACCAACAACTCCCACCTGTTCACCGCGGGCTCTGCACCAAAACACCACACAGACAGGCAAGTCAATTTCAACGCCAGGAGAAAACTGCTGGAGCGCTGTTTGTGCTGGTCATTGTGCCACCTCGAAAATGTGCTTCTAAAGTTTTGTAAGCCATTTTGAGCTTGGAGGTGAGTGCCACACACAAGCCAGGACGACAGCCTGCATTAAGAGACGGACTAACGCGTGGTGGGATTTGTTGACAATAAGAAAATATCTCAGAAACATAACCTGCCTTATGCTTTAAAACTTTTAGACTTTAGACTTTGACTTCATTCATCCCACAGCGGGGACATTTACAAGTCACAGCAGCAAAGACAGAAAGGTGCAGAAACACACAGCAGACAGCAATGTGTCAATAAAAAACCAGAAGTATTTTTTAAAAACAATATACATATAATAAATACAGATATAAAAGTGTGTTTACTGTGTTTATTGACACTGCATCACAGTGTAAAATTAAAAATATAAACAGAGAAAACAAAGATCAGAAGTTTTTCATCCAAAGGCTTAAATTACACACAGTTCTTTAAACGCAGACAGTTTTTAAATGTCTTTCCTGTCTTACAGTTACTGTACAAAATTGAGTTGCTATTTCCTCCAGCTGTAGATATTCTTTTTCATGACAGAAATCATTTATTCCCAATTCCAGAGCTAATTATGCATAAAGTTCCCAGACTTTCACAAGGGACTGTTGGAAAGAAGTGTCTCGAGCACTAACAACAACCTGCATGAGCACCCTGATTCTCTTAATGTCTAATCAGAAGTCTTTGTTGTGCTTTAAACCATAGGCTAAGTGGTAGAGGGCTGAATTGTGTTTTATTTTTCCTTATCTTGGAGACCAGTTCAAATCCCCAGACACACACACACACACACACACACACACACACACACACACACACACACACAAGGCTGTGTTGTAAAAAAAGAAAAGATGATGGATCAGATATGTGTATATTTGATGCATGTGAATATGGAGGACAGAGAAACAAAGCCAGAGGGAGAGTGGCTTTGTATGTGATGGTGTCAGTGTACAAATATGATTGTGTGTGTGTGTGTGTGTGTGTGTGTGTGTGTGTGCGTGTGTGTGTGTGTGTGTGTGTGCGCAGTGTATGCACGTGCTTGCAGAGCCGGTGGGAGTTTTCTAGGTTGGAAGCTGTCGCTGCTTGACATGACAGGGCTGTGATAACTACTAATGAGGACACAGGAGATAACATGTCATTAGACTCAAAATAAACACATCAACACACACACACACACACACTGGAGATTAAGTACAGGCTTAAAATACATATACACACACAGCACACTTCATATACTGCATGTTCCCAGAAAACATGCCTGCCAGAAAAGTAACAGAGCCAAAGCGAAGCAGATATAAGAGGACACTGTCGGTGGTCAGATTCATTCAGCTGCCAGTTCAGCTTTAATTCAGGTTCAGATATTTACATGAACCTTTGGTGTCATGGGATCGAGTTTCCTTGTTACCACGAATAAACCAGCTCCCTCTTTAACTGAGGACCAGTACAGGCGGGGAATGAGAGGAACAGTAAGTACTGCCTACTGTCAGGCTTTTTACTGACGTAAAAATGTACCCATGGTGCAATACAAGTTTGAGCCTGAGAGAGAAAACCAAAATGAAAGTAGTAAATGTCTGAAATGGTAATAGTAGGGGAGAAAAGCAGGTATCTCAACCAAATTTAGTGCCTTAAAATAACCTTGTTGAGCTGGAAGACTGAAAAAGGAAATTAACTTAATTTAAAATGAAAAAATGAACTGAACTGCTTAAACATTTTAATACATGTTAAGGAACTTTTCAAAGGCTTGAAGTGACTGTGTGTAATGTGAGAGGGGTTGCTCACAGTGACCAACTCATAGAGAATTATCACCAACTCTTCAGCACCTGGTTTTGGTTTCACAGCACCTTTACTGTCCGGCTCAGTCACCATAATAACTGGCATACATGGCAAAGAAACAAAAAGAATTCTTTGAATTGACATCATTTAAGATCATATCACACACTTTTATTGCTTTATGTCCAGTCAGGTGCTAAATAAGTTTCACAAGTTACACTGAGGTGTATTAAAACTGCTGAAACCTGTCTGTAACTTTTGGAAAACACAAGAACAAAACACATTATACATGAATACGATTTTTGGGACACTTACCCAACAGAGAAAGAAATGGTCCAAAAACTCTAAAAAAAAAAAAAAATATTATTAGAATATGCAAATACAGCATATAAACAAAGAATTACTGGGCCATGTGTGTCCCAAAACCATAACTCAAAACAACACACAAACATTCAGTGGAAAACAAAGTGAGACGCAGAATGAGAATAGAGTGAGGCATATTAAAATGTGAAGTAGAAAGCAGGTCATTACACTGAAAATCAACACATTACATCTCTTTGGAAGTGAAATAAACAGGAATAAAATATGATGAAACATCCACGTCTGAAACTCAAGTCACATTATAGAAAAACTGAATATCTTATGCACATCGAGACAAACGTCCACAGAGGCCCACTCATGAAAAGCGGTGTATAGAAAGAAACACGGTTAGATGGAAGACACAAAAACAAGAACTGCTGCATTTAAAGAGTAACTTTGCAACAAGCTGAGCCTTATTTGAGTCAGACTTAAGTCACAAACACAGTTGAGACTACGGAGCATCTCTCAGCTCAAAGTGTTAAAAGACAGTGGGACACAGAAGTGGGACAGAGAGGTTGACTCGACTGGTTATATTGTACTTAAAGACTGAACGAGCAGAGAAGTTGAAGCCAGAGCAGACTGAAAGAACTATTGGATGGATTGCCATGAAGTTTAGTGCACACGTTTGTGTCCCCTTCAGGATGAACTGAAACTTTGGTTACAATCATTTGCATGTTTAACTTCAAGCACTACTTCATTACAAGACGACAAACAAACTGGTATTTGTGTTGGTGTGGGCCTAATTTCCAGTCCTACAGACTGTGACGTACAACAGAGAGTGAGCTGTTTACTCTTCACTTGTCTCCATCGTTGTTATTATGGATTATGTGGTGAACAACTTTTTAGTCTTGTTAATGAATTATGGATTTTCGTTCGGTGGAATTCCTGAATTTGTTTTCGCAGATATTTGTGGATTTCAGAAGATTATTCCCTAATGGTTTCAGTAATCCTCTGATTTAATGTTTTACACCATTTCTCCTTTTACACAAGAAATATCTAAATCCACTTTGCAGTTTGCTGTTAAATTAACTACAGTGTCAGGCGTTCAAGAGGATGCCCCTTTCTGATTAATTACCCCACTTATGTCCTCTTTCTATAAAACTTTTTTAATAAATACTAAATATATAAATAAATAAATATACTCCTCTTCCCTTACGTTATGATTCCCATCAATGCAATGGACAGCGAAAGAAAAGAAGTAAAGACAGAGGGAGAGAACTGTTTAAATCTGGAGATATGATATTAAATCCAAATGAACAGTCTATGGAAACAGAATTTAGTGGTAGAATAATATAGTGTGTTGATGGAATTACCATCAATTTTTGCACCACTTCATCCAGAACTAACGGGAACGTGTTTAATTCAACGTGAAGTAGCAGGGGCCACATTAACAGCATCAGCAGGCTAATGGGAGATTGACTGAACGAACACGCAATAAAGAAACCTCTGGTCGCACAGTGAACATGTCGCTGTAAACCCAGAGGAGAAATATCAGATATTTAAAGCTACTACGTGCAGAGTTGAAAGTCCTGACTTTGGTGACTCCTACTGGCCACCCTGAAGAAGACGGTGACCCGCTCATCTCCTGCAATGAATCCTTGAGAAACTGAGCATCAAAGCTGCAAACGCTGCCCACATTTTTACCAGGTTTATTTCATATTTAAACAAACTAAACATCCGTGCCATCAGAATAATTTGAATTACGTTACAATCACATAAAACTGCTAAACGCAGGGGCTTTAATGTGTAGCTACATATGTAATTATGTACGCGACCACTTCCAGATGTGGTCCGGATGATCCTACCACATTCTGATTACAATGTGTTTTTCCTGATCAAGAGAAGATACCCAGATACAGATTGCATGTTTGTCTAAGGTGCAAAACTGGTTGTTTTTATTGAGAAAAGATGGAACTTTTTTGCCTTCATTTGATAGTTGAAAGTGCAGAGAGACAGGAAACGTGCAACAAAATGGAACCTGGCCAGAATCGAACTGTGGACAGTGTGATTGTGTGGTATATGTCCGAACCAGTATGCCATCAGGGCCTCTGACAAAAAACAAAAAGGCATTTTTTATTTGTGGCAGATAACAACAGGTGCTGGAACAATCAGTCCAGGGACAGGAGATTACAGCTTTGTTTTTTCATTTCATGGAACCTTTGCAGGGAAGTTCAACAATAGCTTCCAAAGTGAGCACTTGGACATTACCAGCGGTACCTCTTTGTGTGTGTGTGTTCTTGTACTTCTATCTTTGTGAGGGACAATGTGCATGTTGTCAGTTGTTTAAAGGGCTGTCTGAGGGTTAAGATACGGTATCGTGTTTAGTTTAACGTCAGGGTGAAGGTTAGGCGTGTAGGGAACACATTGTTGTGTCTGTGTTTGACATGCAGCCGGTTGGTATGAAGAGTTCTTCAGGGGCTTTCCTCAGGACTAACAGTTTATCACATCACAGCATTAATAATTTGTTATTATAATTTGTTATCTGTTCAACATGATCTAATAATGTTTATCTGCTGCTACTGGGGGGGGGGGTTAAACAGTGTCCACCCTTCCAGAGAGAGACCCACAAGGCTGCTACTTCAGGAGCCGACAGCTGTGTGGGGTCCCTGAAATATAATCCCTCCTGCACAAGCTCCCAGTGGCTTTATTAGCAATATTCCCGCACGGTCGACAGGTCCAGTTCAGAAGGATACACACTCTGAAAGAGACGGATGCTGCCTGGGTTATGTTTTCATTAACATTATGAGGAAATGTTTTTTACTGAACAGTATTTATCCAAAACCAAGATGTTTCCTCCATCTTTAACCAAAGTGTAAACCCGACCACACACAGGATGCAAAACCCTGGTCTTTGTGTGCGATTTGTACAGTCATATAACCTCGTATACTCCTATCATTGCCTGGGTTGTTTTGAAAAAAGCTATTGGGTACAGCTGGGACAGGTGAACACAGGTGAACACAGGTGACCACAGAGTGCAGGTGAGGAGAATAAACCAAAATAACCAAAAATAAAATCAGCTTCTAGCAGCTTCTTCTTCTTTTGTACCAAATCTATGACATCACTCGCTTGTGTAGATATGAAATACAAAATGCCCCTAAAGTCTGATCAATGGAGAAAGTAATGGAAACGTGAATTTCTTGCCCCAAACAACTCACGGCGTTGTGCTAGAAATGTCATGTGAATATTTCTCGGACAACAAAGACAGTCGCATCAAAATGACAAAAACCTGCCCAGTGTGAAGAGAAATGCTCCTGAGAACAAAGTCATTCATCAGAACGTTGGAATTCATTTATTTTTACCTGTCCACAACAACCCAGGGAGTTATACCACTGATGCTTTTTGATGAATTAAATATTTCATGGTGCTCTGTGTTCCCCAGCGTGTTGCGATAAAAAACCCCCCAACAGAATAACCAACAAGAGCCTGGCCACTCGCTGAATCTGCGTGTTGTTATGCAACTCTTTGTTGTAGTTTTACATTTTGCTGGTGTTGGACAAAAAAACATTTAATCTCCCACAAGTCAACTTCCAGGAAAGATTTAGACAGCAGTTTAATTTCCAGATCAGCAGGACTAAAACGTACAGTTTGTTGGAGGAGCTTTAGATTAACCTACATACAGTTGGGAATGTGTGACAGTTGCAATATCTGCCACGTGGTAATCTTTAATCTTTTATTCTTTTCTGTTATTTTACAGAATTGGATTCTTGATTCTTCCCTATCTCTGCAACCTGAACCTGAAGCAGGAACTGCTCACTTTTTCTCGCCACGAGGATGTTTGAGTCTTAATTGGCGCTGTCACTCTTCCAACATGGTGGCTTGTCCATCATCACCACTCAGGTATGTCTGACGCTCTTTTCTCAACTCAACAGGTGAGCAGCCGAGACAAACACTCAGGCTTCCTTTTCCTCTGCGTGTCCTGTGTTGTGCATCATTTACAGTCATTTGCAGTATCGTCTCCAGTGTTTAACGTTTGTTTACACCATATGGCATGACAATGGACTGCTGGGTGTGTGACAGAAAAGATTATTTCTTCTCTGAAGAGGTTTAGATGGCTGCTTGACAGCCAAGTGAGCACAAGAGAGTGAGGGAGATGAATAGAGAGATGCGGAGAGATAACTAAGCAAAGAACAGATGGATAGATAGAATGTAAGAGAAGATAAAACGGGGTGTCGTCAGCAGCATAATGAAATGCAGCGTTGAAAAGATTTGCATGTCAGACATAAAGGCGCTCTCCAAAACTATGAAAGGGTAATTCTGGTATTTTTAAACCTGGGCCCTTTGTTTTTTTTTTATTTAAATGACTAATCGTCACCAAACTTTTGGAATTGGTCTAGTAGATTGCCTCAGCCAGCAGCTGCAGTGGCTACATCGTAATGCTTGCGGGCAATAGTGCTCGTTTTTGCCAAGCTCATTGTGTTATTCTAAGTGTCTGACAACATTATGGAGAGGATCCCTACAGAGAGAGGCCTTTCGTTAAACAGTGAGATCCTTTCTGCTTAACCAGAAGCAGAAGTCTGGCTCTGAAATCTCCTGAGAGGTGAGCTGTCGCAGGAAGACGACGGTGGAAACGTGAGACAAGGTCTTCTTACTCTTTAACAAATCAGTAGAAGCTTCGAAGCTTCAGTGTTATTGACATTAATTAGCATCAACCTCACACTTAAATTCCCACAAACAAATGCCTTAACAGAAATATTTAGATATTAGTCAACTCATAACCTATACTGCAGACCTAGTCATGAGTCAAGGTCCGAGAATGTCGTCTGTGGAAGTCATGGACGTTTGTATTTGATCACCAGTGCATTGTACTGTCTGCACTGTACTGTCTTGTCCTGGGTCTTTAATGAGCATAGTGCCTCTAAATTCTCCTACACCAATGATTTGGTTGAATATTTTAATTCCCTGTGTTCCTCAACCTCAGATCTCATAGCTCCTCTGAAGAATAGATCTAACTCAAAGAACAGCTCTGGTTAAATGACAACCTTAAGGCTACTGCACTCTCTGATCTATAGTTAAAGTCTCAAACCTGGGAGGGACTGAAAAGATACAGACAGGGCAGAGCTACACTCCCTATCCCTTTCAACTTTCACTACAGTGGTCGTGTACAAAGACTTTTACCCACAACTGCTCAAATAAAATGACAAAAAAAGACCTGGTTCAGCACTTGTAGACTGCAATATGTGAAACTGTGTTGCCTTGAAGAAGGATGTTATTCAGTGTTGTATGTTCAGACTGAATACTGCTTCAGTTTTTCTCAGGAAGAAATCTTTGTATGTTTGATGCACCAGCATCAGTTTGAAGCTCATTAAAGGTAAAAAGGAAGTTTTGACTTGACGGTGGTTGGAAAGGTCAAGGCCATTTAATGAAGAATCATCTTGAAAAGCAAATGTCACTTCTATGTCGACAGCAGTTAGTGTTTGGTAGACAGCAAACCAAGTTACATGATAATTCTTAGGCCTTGAAAAAGTACATTTATATTGTCCTTCTGCTACACTTGAATAAAGAACCAATGATAATGACTCCTGGGCTTCATTTCTTATTTGGATGTGAAAGTAAGATCAACAGGCTTTTAAATCTGTAATTCAGAGTATGCCTTGTGTCGTTCTGAAAGGCACATTGTTCCCAACCTACTTTCTAAAAAGTACTTAGTGGAAAAACATCACCCAACCTGACCATTCAAAGTGCTTTCAATGCTCATTATGGCAGCTGCCTCCCGGTTATCTAATGACTAAGGCAGACTCCCTGTTGTGTTTTCCGCTGCAATAAACCTCATTTTCCAAGGTCAAATCTCTAATACAAAGAAGGGAGGCCTTGTATTTACAGACACAAACACAAGTATGAAACATTTGTAAAGATGTGGAGTACAAATCCAGTAGCAGAAGTAAATGAGGAGCAGGGAAGTGCTGCTTTTTAACCTGCAGAAGCGGACTGAGCTGTATTGTCTCTTTTTTCTGCAACACTTTGCATTGATCTACAGTCTCAGATGGAGCCAATGTAAAAGGATCCATCTTTACTGCGTCTTTGCTGAGCGTCTGCTTCACTCGGCTGCATCGCCCAGAGGAAGAGTTTGGGCTTCAAAGTCTGGAGGCTTGTGTTTGACCAGTCACCGTTTCAAGAACATGGCACCACTGTGGAGTAGGAGCACTGTTTATGAACTTAAAGTGGACGAGGTTTCTCTGGTCAAAATGTGGGTGAAGAGTACCTGAAAGGGTTCCTGGAAAAGTTTGTGCTGTTGAAAAACAACTAATGTTTTTTTGTGTAGTTTATATAATCAGCATGTCATCCCTCTGTGTCCCGTGTGCTGATCCCAGAGTCAACCATCTGCTAACAGAACCCAACCTCACTTTAAAGACCACACAAAAACAGATGGACACACACACATTCTTATTCATTTTGCTTTTCATTAGTGTGTTATTTGCTGCTCAGTCTCAGTGCTAACCTTTATCTGCCAACAGGGTCACAACAGTGACACACACTGTTTTATAGATTTGACATTCTGTTAGCGTGTAATTGGTCGACTATGTGTTGTGCCTGTATTATAAAGCCCCTTTCAGACCTGGAATGCATAACATTGCTGGTTCATCTATCTGTTAAAGTGATGGCTTTGTGATATTCAGAAATGACTTTTGCGTTAATGTTCCTCACGACTTCATTCAGACTTGACGGCTTGTTTACAGAAAGAGTCTAACCGTAACCTAAACCTAATTCTATGATGATTCAGTACACTGAAAAGAACTGCTTTGCCCATCACTGATCCTGTCCATTGAAGGGAAGTCCAGTTCTTAGAAGGACGTTCAGACTGTACTAGTCTGTAAAATACAGCTTTCTGAGTCACTCACACATACATGCACAAACGCACACACTTCCTCTGTCTCATGTGGGCTGACATCCAATGGGACGAATGGATGGTGTTCACAGTTAATGTCATGTGGTATCAACAGACCTTTGCAGCAGCAGCGGCTCTGAATACCACGGCCTCCCGCCTCATTGACTCGCCTCCTCAACTTCAAACTGAACTTTGCAGGAAGTTTAGACCACGTTCTTCACTGTCTGCTCTTTGGACTTAATGTCACCATTTGTTTATATTAAATAGTTCATTTACCACTGGGACTTGAGGGACTTGAGACCTGCTGCAAGCCAGCAAACACCTGACAGTACTGCTGTGGAGAATGGATTGAAGTGTCGCCGTGCTGCAGCTTTCAGTGTGAACGTTAGCCATATTTTATGCTCTTATATCTCTGTACAGATATAATAATATGCCACTGACAGGGGCCTTTCTCATGCATAATAAGTACTTTTACAAAATCATTTTAAGAACATTTCGCTGATAAATACTTTTACTTAATTATTATCAGCAACATTTTGAGTGCAGGACTTTTGCTTGTATTGGAGTACTTCCCCATGTAGTTGTAAGCTCCTCATGTTCACTGCTAACTCCCACATGGACCTTGGGAGGGTTAAAGACTAAATGTGTTCAATAGGGCACCCAGCCAAGCCAGAACCACCACTGCCAAGAAATAAACCCCATTTATTTCTCCCCTGTGGAACCTGAAGACCCAGATTTAGACTCATTTTCATGTTGTAGTAAAATCAAGGCAGATGTCTGTGAGCTCCATCATGCGAGCCAGTCAGAGAGCTGCAGTCTTGTCCAGTTTTGTACCAACATCCACCCAGTCAGAGGCCGTTGGTGGCAACAGATTCTCGAGATCAGAAGGCCCCTCGTCACTGCGGTTTCTTACAGTGAGGCACTTCATTGAAAGTGTTCACTAACAGCTGTGTGTCTCTCTGGGTGTTTCGCTGTCTTCTGCTCATTATCAAAACTTTACCACAGGAGATAAATAACTTTATCCATCTGTATTTCACTGTTGTTACTTGTTGATTTCACGTCAAGGGTGCTTGAGATGTTTGTGTTCAATATCTGAACTTTATAAGAGCCAATAAATAATGTTTGTGTTGTTTCTGTCAGGCTTTATGTGCAATGTCTAAACTTAACAGTAGCGAGTACACGATGACAGTTTGTCCCTATAATTCATATACTATTATTGTCTTGTTGTCTTATTATATAGTCAATGCAGGGCAGTGTAATTATATACCATATAAACACTGGGTACTCCTGGAGGAGATATATATATATATATATATAAACAATCTTCTGGGTGTTGCCATAAAGAAGTTTACTTCTTGTATGTGTGTGTACTCTACTGAGAATGTTTCTAACTTTCAATCATTTCCATGGACCTTTTGGCTCTTTCTCTCTGTGATGATGATGATGATGATGACCTCTTTGGACGGGGAATCTTTAGTAAGTTGTTGACAGCCCACCTCGGGTCACTGAGTATGTCACTGATGATGATCTTCCTTCCATCTTTTTTCTGTTGCTTATAGAAGTCCAGGTAGCGGCAGCCTCGACAGAGACGGGTTTGTTCCCGGCGTCTCGCGTGTTGTGAAGGTTAGGCAACAAAAACACTGTAAGGTTAGGATTGTGACGTTTGTTCAATATTGAGAAAGTGAATACATCCTCATGTCTCTGTTGACTTTTTCAGTATTTAACCAAAACCATAATCTGTCCCCAACTTTAAGGGTTTGAATTGTCTACACAGAAACATGAAACATTAATTGTGGAATTGTTAAATGTTAATAAAATATTGGATATTGTAAGAAAACGAAATACATTCAGCGTGAACATTTGGGCACTTTGCAGGTATGTCCTTACAATGTTTCCTCATTATGCCAATAAAAATGTAATCCAGTCGTCATTATTAGTCATCATTTAAAAAAGGTGCTGTACAGTGGAGGACCATTATAATCTCTGTGTCTACCCACCGCCCTCTCTCTGTCTCTCTGACTGTCCTTTCACTAAAGATGGATTAACAGGAACAAACTCTAAATCTGAACTCCTTGTTTCCCAGTCATCATCTGAAATAAACAAGAACCAGATGCTTTGTTTCAGCGGACGAGTCTACGGATCTGTACATCTGTGGTTTGACCTGCGTGACAGAGAAGAACAGAATGCAAGAAAGGATGGAAAGACTGACTGAGACTAAAGATAAAGACGTCAAATAGAGAAAGAAAAACAAAAAGCAGCAAGTGAAGACAAGAAGACGAAGAGATTATGGCTGTTTTACAGAGAAGTGAGACACAAACAGGTAATTAAAGACAAAGTGTGAGAGACAGGCAAAGAGGCAGAGACGGACCAACCATCTGTCTATCTGAATGGCAGATAAAAGGAAAGTGAGTGATGGCGACAGAAGCAGACGGACGGGGAGACAGACAGGCAGGCAGGTGGAGAATGAAAGCAAATTAAAAGATGACATGTTCATTTCCAGCTGTCTGTCTGCGTGTCAGTGAGACGAGTGTTTGGTTTCACTTTCATTTCAATGTGTCACTCCACTGGAGGACCTAATGGAGGACAGCCATCCCTCCATCTGTGAGACACTGTGCATAACAAGCTCCATGTGAGTTTATACAGGGAATAATCAGGAAATTAAGTCTGGATCTGGTTCCAGGTTGATAAAATAGCTGGATTTGTTAAACTCTGATGCTCATGAATCCCTTTTAGAATATTTTATCTCTTCTCACTCACTTAGTGATTTATAAAACATTCATTCAGTACACTTGTAATTTTAGCTGGCATTGTCCGTCACTTTTACTGGTTATTTTACAGAAATCTGTAAATAACCGGCTCAAAGTCCAAAATTAACTATTTTTCCAGAGAAAATCCAATTATTTGCCTTTAGACCACAATAATAATCTGTGTAATATCTCACCACCTGTGAAGTATCAGTAAACATCACCTTCGCACATATTTAACATTTCTTTGGAGCTGCAAGAGCTGAAACAATAACTTGATGAATTAATCGACCAAAAGAATAATAACATTTTGGATAATTGATTAAAGTCGTACAAGCCTTTGGGGCCTGGAGAAATCATCAGTTGCAGCCCAGTATGCTTCCAGTATACAGCTGTATGGAATAAAACTGGAACACACGACTGACAAACATGGCTGACATGCAGTCAGTCGGGGGGAAAGATGGAAAGATGCTGTAGCAACACTGTGATTGTGATTTTGAATGTGATTTGAAGTGAGCATACAAATGTTTAAATCTGAATTTAAATAGATTAAATGAGGTGGGCTTGAAACGATCCTGATTCAAAGAGGGGATCTGATTCTGATATCAGATCTGTGTCCGACTCAGATTCAATAAAATGCTATCAAACCCCAACCCAAAATGGCAGAACAGAAGAGGCCTCAAAAAGCCAAAATAATTAAAGCAGCAGACAGTGTACAAAGAAATATATATATCGGACATTGTTACTGGAAACTTTCTTGGATCTCTGTCTGAAAATCAGTTTCTCCTTTTATTTTCCGATTACTCAGTCGAACAGCACTGACTCGCTTTATGTCTGGTTTTCAGCGGCACATACAGAACATTATGTTTCAAGAGGATTAAAACAGAGCAGGAAATGTAAAAGGAAATATTAAGTCCTTTGACAGGGGAGGCTCATCTTTTGATGTCGTTTCAGGTACTTTAAGTAAGGAGAGGGTACAAAAGTTTGGAAACGCTTCAGAATCCCACCAGAGGATGATGAAAGGGGAACAGGGGTTGATATGAGAGCGGGGAAAGAATGGGGATCTGCTACTCATCACTTCAGCGAGGAGACGGGTTGATTAAATATTCAGTTTGATATCAGATGAGTGTTTAACTCACACTCGTCCTGAATGAGCTGCAGCTGCAGTGGTGCTGTATGGCACTCTGCAGCCTGAATGCATGTTGTGACTGAGCAGTGAAGGGATATTTAAAAACTTCCAAAGACACTCGACCCTGGGAAGAAGTGCCTCTCTGACAAAATGGTTGATATCGTAAAATTAGCACACATCACACATCATGGCAGAACAAAAAATAGACCAAACTTAGATGAAATAGAGGGTTATGTAAGTGTGTGGTTGACAGGGTCGATTTTTAGAACTTTTGTTTTTCATGTCTGTGTTGTGTAGAAACCAGATCTCAGACATGTCATGCCATTTTTTATGGTACCTGACGCATTTATGGGGAAAAAATATATTTTCATGTTCATTTCTGACCTTGACCGTCTTCGTTCAGCTATGTTCTGTAACTTTGTGGCTTCTTACATCTGTTTCTGAAAAGTTGATCATGTTCATATTCTAAGCTAAATGGGTACATGTACCCTCTACCACAGAGTCAAATATGCAAACAACCACTGTTAGCATTTACCGCTAACATATTAAATGTCTTAAACAGAATAATCAAATCAAATCAAGAAATCATGAGGTGATAACATTTTACTGTCCAGTACACATAGTACACAGTAGTAACACGCTCACCAGCTTTTCACAAAGTTTTTAAACTAAATAAATCTTCTTCACACGGAGCAGTGAATGCTGGTGGAAAAGAAGCTCGCGCAGAAATACGAGTATGTATGAGTGAGTCTGTAGAAGGAAACACAGAGAAACTTTGACAAACTCAGTCCTGATTTACAAGAAAATAATAATGCGGTCACCAGGATCGAAAGACTTACTCGAAACTGGCTTCAAATGAACAGTTTTCTTTCAATATCCCTCCTTATATAAATGTATTTTACATTTTGGCAGTTTGCTGTCACCTCTTCTGTCCCTCTTGGCCAATAAAGTTGTCAACTTCTAATTTTAAGAACAATTATAGAAAATAATGCAGCCAAAATAAGACTTGTTTGTTTCTCTCTCAGGTGCTTCAGGTATCACTACATAATATTTTAATGAGAGCGCTGCTGTTGTCATAAATATTAATTCGACATGTTGCAGCTCCTCCAAGGTGCATAACTCAAAAACAACCCAGGAACGATACTCCGCTGCAGTATGTTGCAGTACAGACCTTTTTGTTATCAAACTAATACAAGATTATGGGACGTACGCTCACTGGTCAACGCAGCTGTGCTGCAACGACCAAATATGTCGTCAGACATTCACTGAAATCGTAAGCTGCTTTGGACAAAAGTGGTTACCAAATGAATGTGATGTAGTCTTGAGCCTCGTTTTCATTTCCTTTTCATCAATTTAGTCTCACGTCACATGACTTGAAAAACAAACTTGAAAGAAAACTAAAATTGAAAAAACGTGACGTGACCTCACTTGTCTCGATACCCTCCCCAAGCTTAAATATTAAAAATAAGCCTGTGCTATTAGAAACGTTGGTCTGCCTCAGGCTCATGAGTGCACACACTTGTCAGCCCATGACAAACAGAAGCAATGAACTTAGTTACTTTTTGGAAAACTCTGTGGATCTGCTTTCACTTGCTTGAGGCTGTTCAGGGCTGACAGTGGGTACAGAAAATGATGCATCCAAGGTTATTAGTTATTTACTTGGGTGAATATATGAAGTTATAAATATATACATGGATATACTTTCCTCATCTGGACACTCACACCTCATTAACAACCCGACTTGAAGCATGTAATGTGGACATGTTATGTGTAGCAGCAAGTGTTATGGTCCTTTATAACAGATTAACTTCTGCAGTTAAAGTGGATCAACACTGTGAGAAATGCAGCTCATTGACCTTTACACACACACACACACACACACACACACACACAAAGTCTGCAATGAACTGTTAAATGCACAAACAGATGCTATCCATCACTCTTCTTTTTGTGAATGTACACACACACACTCACACACACACACTCACACACCATCTATCCATCACTGTGTTGTTAGGGCTTGTTCTGTAGATGGTAAAATGTCAACCTATAAATAGAAAGAGATGGGTGACAGAGCAGAGCAGGGAAGACAATTACACCTCCATCCCTTTCTCTGTCTCTCTGCCTTTATTTTTCATATATTTCTTACATTTTAGAATGAAAACGTGTCCATCAGCCAGCAGCTGTGTTTTCAATGTCAAAAAAGAGAAAATATCATCATCTGTGTCTATGTATACTACATGTATATACTTAGAGATACTAACATGTGTATACTTTACACGTCTGCTGTCCATTCTCCAGGTCGTATACATTTCTTTCCTTCCAGCCAGCCATTGCTCTCAGTTCATTTCCGTTCACTATTAAATGATTAAAAACATCTTGCAGAGGTGTTGAACCTGCTGTGACACTGTTGATGTGAACAATAAAGCCCTGACACGTCATATTGAGCTGCCAAACAGAAGTGACAGCATTCTCACAAACGTTTTCACAACATCCTTGTGTGGCTTGCATTTTAATAACAGCAGAGCTCATGACTGCAATGCCTTCCTGCAGTTGAACCTCAAGTTGTGGGTGCCTGATTGTCCTTGAATGCACCACAAAGGAGTTTTTCAAAATAGTTTCCTTTTATTTCTGTCTGTTGATAGTCTGATCGTCTGGCTGTCCTCCTCATGTAAAACCAGACTGGTCTTTACCTCCTTTATTTGTGGCTCTCTCCATCACAGGAACCACTGACATTTACATTTATCATGCTGGCTTTTAGAGTAAAGAGGTCAACAGTTCATCTCTCCATCCGCTGTTTCCCCAGAGAGATAAAAAAACAAACCAGCTCCGCCTGAACACTGGCACACTCTCCTCGTCTTCATTTGATCAGAAATAAACTGTTTTGCCCTTTTCTATTTGTTTATTTTACCTGTCAAAGAAAGAAAGAAATGAATGACGGACGGATGCATGATGATGGATGAATGAAGTTTAAATATTAACGTTCAATTCAATTTTATTTATATAGCGCCAAATCACAACAAAAGTCATCTCATGACACTTTACAAATAGAGCAGACCGACTCTTCATAATGTTATTACAGAGACCCAACAGTTCCCATCGTAAGCAAGGAGAGACTTCCTATAAGAGGCAGAAACCTCGAGGAGAACCAGACTGTAGGTGGGCGGTCATCCGACCAGTAAGAGCTTTGTAGGTGAGGAGAAGGAGGATTCATCGTTAACTGAGATCGATCTGATAAAAAGGACTGAAACCAGCTCAGTGCAGCTTCTTTAATGCCAATTAAACGTCCCAGATTTAAGAATATATTCACAATCTACTGAAGTCTAATAAAAATAAAGTCCTGCTCCGTGTGGAACCAGCTCCTGTGTGCTTCCTGCTGTGACGAGCCAAAACGTCTGCTGTGGAAAAGGTCTGTTGCAGACATCAGACCCGGTGTTTCTCAGGTGCTTTGCATCAGCAGCAGCATGTGTGACATCAGTCGATCTCATCCTGCGCACGTCCTAATCCGACTAACTAAGCGAATTAACACGACTTTTTCACCCTGTTTATCTTTTCTCATCTAATACCTCTTGGTTTTCTCCATGTCTCAAATAAAAGCAATGGTTCAACTGATTAAAACTTCATGATTATTAAAAGTACGAGTTAACGCTGAGTCAGCGGTTCGCCTCTGGACTGCAGTTGTCTGAATCAGGCTTTGAACCTGCGGCCAGGATGATCACCTCTGCACCAGCCCACGTTTGTCTGAACAAACAGCAGTGTCAAACTGAAGTGAGTCGTCCTACATTTCAGATGACAAACTGACGCCGTCAATCTCGCCTCCGAGATGACACGAGGATGACAACGTGTCGTCTCACCGGAGGAGGAGACTGTTTTCCCTTCGGCTGAGGAGGAAACGCTGCTCTCAAAGTTCTCATCCACTTTGGGTGTCAGAAAGGGATTTTTTCTCATCTATCTTACAGCTGATCTTCTTCTTAGATGGATCCTGTGTACAGGTTTTTCCTCAGACGCTGCTTCTATGGTAAATGTTAAGTAGCTCTTCATAAATACCAAAGATGAAACAGGTCGACTAGTGAGCGCTTCCCACGCCGACGTGTTGATGCACAGCGAGAGAAGACAAGTCACAACTTGTTTGTTCCTCCTTCTCTCTCACCCTTAACCTCCCTCTGTCTCATTGTGCTTCCCCTCCTCCTTCGTTGCTGTCCGTCTGCCTCCGACATGTAGACACCACCCACAGCCTGAAATCTGTCCGACCCTGCGCATATTTAACTGTTTGAATCCGTGGCTATTTTTGCCTTTGCTCATGCGGATTGTTTTCTCCAAAGACGAGTTAGGCCTCTCAGAAAATTCATCATTTATAAATTGAACAAAACATTTTCATGACTTGTTTCACAACTTGAAATTGTTTTGATTTTTGCTTGTTTTTAACTACAAACATGATGACAAATACGTTTCGGAGGAAATGTAACTTCAGCCTTGATTATGTTCACTGGCAACTTTCTTTTTCCAACACAGGTCATGTGACATCCCTATAAGTCACAGAAGTCATAGGGAAGTGGTTGGATTGGATGGTGATTGGTGGTTGGCATGATCGGAGACATCCCTGATGTTAGGTTCAGGTTACTAAAATATTTCGTTAAGTTTAACGAAAGGTGGGTCTGGTCCTGTCCTGTGCCTCATGTCAGTGTTGAATTTTAGCATTTAACAAAGATGAACCTCAACCAAGTGCTTTGTTTTGTCCAAATATAACCATTCAAACATTAGTTATGCTTCGGTTGCCAGGAGCTGTTATTGTAGGGAAACAAATGAGGAACGATGCAGTGAATGTTTCTCAGATATGTAAAGATAAAGATTATATAAATCAATAATCCAGGCAGCATTACATTTAAAAACATATTGCATATACATTCCATAGAGGTCTTCAGGACCACAGACAGATGAAGCTAAGACCAGCATCTCAGTGTTTCCAGACCCGAGACTGAAGGTTTGGATCTGCCTGAAATAACATGTGCTCTGTTTTCCCTGCTTCTATCCTTCCTGTCACTCTGCTGTTGTCATATGTCACATCTCCAAAGATCCATGGCATGTATCTGAAGAGTTTTGGACTGCAAAAACACCTGCAGAAAATAAGATTTAATACAAAAGAAGAGAACAAAATGTACGCAGATCTAGTCTGTCAGCGTATGACGTAAAGAGGAAGAAATGGGCTGTTCTATGTTAATACATGAATTTTATTTAAGTACCCTTCAGGGGTCGATATCATCTCTACGTGGTCCGTGAAAGAGGAAAACAAAAACAAAATAAGAGTTTTAAAGGTTCTGAAATCAAGAAGTTTAACAACACATAGGGGTCCATGTGTCCTCAAGTCCTCAAACCACAAACTCCTTCTGACTTGGCAGCCAGAATCTGCCTCATAACAGATTCATGTCATCTCACATTCATGTCACCGCTCCCCTCTGCGATCATTCCTGTCACTTTCTGCAAGTGTAGCCTTAAATAAAGACGATTTTCTGTGGCAGTTCTGCTTCAACAGATTCGGAGCAGGCAGTTCTGTGATCATATTTTTAAAGTCAAAACTCCCTGAAGGTGTGGATACCTTAGCTTGCTGGTTGTGCGTTAGAGAGACCGAGAGAGAAAATAATAGACCTGCCCTCAAGTGTGCCTCTATATTTTTGAGTTTCCTTGATAACACTTTTTATATATCCCTCCTCATCGTTTCTCTCTACTTTTTATGTACTTTTACAATTTGACTGTCAAATAATGCAGAAATTCTTGTTCTTGTTGCACCATGTTCTTGTTTTAACAGTGGATCAATATTGGTGCTATTCCCAACAATAGATGTTCTTGGACTTTCCCTCCTTTTCCAATCCTGCATTTCCTGAGTCGTGACAAACTTCAGCCTTGCTTCTGTAGACAGAGAAACGAGACAGTTGTCCTTTATCACTGATGCTGTTTGCATTTAACCTGCAGTGTCACATACAAGAGACAGCATTAACATTAAAGGTTCCAATATCATGATGTTGAACATAACACATCCTGTTATGTAGATGATAGGATTTAATGTTTAATGATTAATTGGTACCGCACTAATTTAACACAATAGAAGAATTTGGAAGATATTCAAGGTATAAAACAAATGTTATGACCATAAATAGTATCCAAAATGGGGTTTGATTTCATGGAAATCTTAAAGATTATAACTTCAAAGTATTTTACAAATGATTCTGATGGTATAAACACATTAAAAAAAAACATCAGGGTGGATTGTTGTTGCACCTAAAAAACTGGATTCCATCTTAGCTTCTTTTAACCATGAAATCATGTTTCCCCTAACCCTAACCAAGTTGATTTAGTTTGCTAAACCGAACCAGACCATCAGAACACACTTGATGATCTTCTTGTCACAGCCTCAGTGTCTCTCTCTCAACAAAGATCAGATTCTTTTTTATACTTTTTCATCATATTTGAATGTTAGTTGTCCCTCACTGTGCCACTGTCTGCCAGTGCCTGAAAGATATATAATAACAGCATTGTTTTCATGTCCCCGAGACAAGAAAGGATTGAGACTCCCTGCTGTGAAGAGCTGAAATCCACATTGTCACCCTAAAGCGACTTCAAAACTCTAAAAGGGTGCACAGACGGCACTGCAGAATGTTTCTAAAGCAAATTAATACAAAGAGATGGAGACAGAGTGAAATAAAAATGCGTAATTACTTTTAAAGCTGTTATCTTGCGACCCCATCATCACCCCACTCTATTTTACTGAACTCCATTCAGTTAGAAATGAAAATAATCTCAGCAAGTGATGCATGATTCTTTCTGGCAGAGAGATTCCCAATTAAAACTTAGGTTCCCATTTGGAAAAAGATTTTCGGGGGGGGGGGGGGGGGGGGACACGTAAGACTCAAAGATTCAAGAACCATTAAGATTCTTTTACCTCTCTTGGTGAAACTTAATCTTTATGACCTTTAAGGGTGATAAAGCTTCCTCTCCTCAGTGTCCATGTCAACCAGTGACACTGAACACACCGGCCAATCA
Source organism: Enoplosus armatus (assembly GCF_043641665.1). Taxonomy (NCBI): domain Eukaryota; kingdom Metazoa; phylum Chordata; class Actinopteri; order Centrarchiformes; family Enoplosidae; genus Enoplosus; species Enoplosus armatus. The sequence goes on along the minus strand of NC_092184.1, from coordinate 25,304,137 downwards.
CAGCAGAGCACATATCTACACATGATTCTGACACTTTCTTTTCTACGTCTGAATGTGGTTTTATTGTTGAAAGGTTGCTGCACTGAAACGTCAACACATGAGAGAATGCACACGCATGCTCACAGTGAACAAGGCCACTAATAGTGTCACAACACACAAGCGCTGCACTGTGTGTATGAGCACATCTGTGTTAGGATCCTCTCAAGTACAGTAATAGAGAAATATGTTTCTGTGTTGTAATGTATGTCAGTGTGTGTTTCTGGGCATGTGATCATAAAATATGACAACAGCTCATCCATCTGTGGCTGCTAACCCAATAACAACACATACAGCGTCAGTGGGATACCTCAGTTGCCTGAAAAGGTTTGCATGTCTTCTCCTGGACGTGTTTAATGATGTCTGGTCAAAACCATAGATGCCTCTTAAATAACACAGAAACGCAGGTGCATTTATCCAAGATAATGGGCACTGCATCCAGCAAACAAACATTTGCATAGCAACCAATAATCATCCTGCACTCGGACTGAGGGGGAGGGTTGAATTCACAGATTCATCAGATGTCCATCCATCTGTCCGTCACATCATAAAGGATTTCAGATCATTGCCAAGGTCCTCTGTTGTTCACCACTGTCAGTGTCGTTTTATGCTACTTTTTGAGCACACTGGCTCAAAATGTGTGTGTCATTCATGGGGGACGACTTGTTTTTCTGTTTCATTTGATTTAAGAATTAAAGAACTTTGCACTTGGATTAGAGTTTTAAATGTTGTGAATGTTCACAGCTGCAGGCAGTGGGGGCCGGAAACTTTGAGAGGAATCATACAGAGACAAACTCTAAATGAACTGGACTGTGGATCGCAGTCTGTTCCTGGAGGCACGAGAACACTTGATGCTGCTAACTATGATTATAAAACATCATTCAAATCCATTTCATGACATTTTCACACGTCAGAGCTCCTTTGCTCCGTATTGCTAATATATCATGCAAATGTTTTAATGGTCTGACCATGTACTGCAGTGCACAGCAGTGATTATTATTATTTAAAGTGCCAATGCGCATTTTGCACAAATTAGAAGCTGAGCAGAAACAACATAAGCCTTTCATTCTGCTGCCAAACGTGTCCATTAAAAGTCATTTTTTAATAAATTACTTTGCGTTTCTCCTCAAGCGACAATGATGGTGATTATTAAGCAGCAATGGTGTCAATTACAAGCTAATAAATTCCCATAAAGCCAAGATAACTACACTTTCAAGTCAGGCTGGTAATGTGGAAGACTCATGTTTATAGGTTGTAACTAATAGCTTCAATAATGGTTAATAAATTGTTTGCTAATGCTTCATAGATACTAATATTCTCTTACTTATGACTTCGCATCTCATTATTCCAATTTACAGCAAATCTCATATTTAGGAAAACAGATGATCTTCAGCCTTCTTAAAGTCACAGAACCTCAACACAGGTTTAACTTTGACCTTTTCTCGACGACACAGACTTAATCAAGATGTATTACAATTTTAGTCAATGAATGAAAACTAAATGAAAAAGTGCAACATGGATTTTATTAGATCAGCAACAGTGGAGAGATGACAGACAATTAGAGCCTCCAGGATCACAGCCTCCTGGTCTCAACTCTGAACTTTGTAATAAACCTTTCTACATTAAATCCCTCTGGTCTGCGTTTGGGTCCAGTCTCACTGATTGTAACAGTTACACTGTGCTCATGCTCCACTTATAGTTAACATCCATTAAGGGAGACAGAAGACTCATTAAGGGAGAGGGCAGGATGAAGGTCTGATTACCAGTAAATGTCTTACAATGGGAGGATCAGCAAAGTGCAGTATTTAAACTGCGTTTTGATTGTGTTCAGAACATGTCGCTTAAACAGCCTCTTTGTCGTTAGGGTTAGGTTTACGTTTCGAGTTACGTTTGACGCAATTTGAACACTTTTAACTGTCAAACATTCTTCATAATAAAAGGCAGATCACGCGTGTCACTGCATGGGACGGTACGAACAGGGGACGACTAGATTAGCATGTGCCTGTCCTGGTGACAGCAGTAGCTTAAAGCTTTGATAATAAAAGCTTTTCAGCACAAAGTTTCCACCTCAAATGTCAACACCGGTTGGGGAAGTCCTCGTCTCTGGTGAGCCTGAACTCCTTTGGCATCTGTGCTGTCTGAGTCTGGTTTAAATTTAATCCTAAACTGCCCCAGTGGAGTTACCTCCATGTAGTTGAAGTGTCTTGCTCAGTGTCACCTTGGCACTGTGTTAATTATTCATTCACTTCCCCAAACTAAACTGTTTTCAAAGTGTCGTTTAGAGGACCGCTCGCTTCTGTCACAGCCGTCTTTGACCTTTTAATATGACGCTATGTGCTGTAAACTAGCTGCAGTTGTATTCATACATGGACATATGACATACAGCACCAGCTCTCTCCATTCTCCTTTTATAGTTTTTTTTAAATCATGTAAAAGCTTACAAAAGGGGAGGAACACCATTACATCTGGATTTGTAAAAGATACGAGTGTAGAAAATGTTAAAGGAAAGGATCCCTTGTGAACTTCATATGGCTTTTAATCACCAAATGACATCCCAGGTACCCTTACTGCAGAACAGGAGGAGATGAGAAAGCTGCATGGGAAAAGATCAACGGACAAGAGAAGGAAATGAGTCGACTAGATGTAAGACATTGGAAGGAAAGTAGAAGAAAACTGGAGGAGGAAGAACAAGAGGAGAGAGATCAGGGAATAAGAAAGTTGAGAGATCAAAGAAAGAAGGGGAGACACTAGAAGAGGTTTTTGTACTGGATATCATGTTGTAGCAATAGTTTAGTCATTACTTTCCTTTTAAAATACAAGACTAAAAACCCACGTAACAATATTTCAACACCTGCATCATCAGAAAATGCTCACAACCAGCAGACAGAGATATTACAGCCTTTAAAGTTTGTGTCGCTAGCAGCTGCCTTGGAGTTGTGTTTGTGTCCACCTGCTGAATGTAAGTCTCATATTTACTCTCCTTTTAGCTCCAGTTTGGTCTCCACCAACTCCTGAGAAAAAATATCTGACTCTAGCTGCTAAATGCTCCAGTATGTTCACCAGCTCCCCGTTTAAGTGGCCGAGCCAAGAAAATACTGACTAGTTACTGATTAGTGGAGCTTCAAAGTTAACCAGGCTGATGCTGTTTGCTATCTTAAGTGATTAAATACTTTCATTGAAAGCAATGCAAAGAACAACATGATAAAATGGGATCCATGAGATTAACTGATGTTTAGTCGTAGCAAAGGGGGGGCTCACAGATACCGTTTACCAGCACACTTGGCAACAGATATTCTAGTTTCTTTTTAAAAAGTGCCTGACAACATAAACACCTTTATCCTTTAAGCAAACATTAGTTCACAGGTTCTGATGTTGCTTTAGAGCGGCGGTGTCACAACAAAGCTGTAATACGGTTTCAAGGAGCAGTGAGACAGTGCAGAGTGATGATGATGAGAGGGATTTATGATCAGCACCCTGCGCACATTCATTCAGCTCCCCAGAGACATTGCGAGACGGTACTGCCACCTACTGATGCTAAATGGAGTAAGAGATTTTACGGAGGCAAAACAAAAATGTAAATCACAAAACCTTTTACAGTGGGCATCAAAAACCTTTGAGGAAAAACCTTAGGATGAAAGGCTAAGAGGAGTGAAGTCGACATAAAAGGGCGCACAGAGAGGACTGGAGACGAGCGGGGATGTCGGGGGGGGGGGGGGGGGGGGGAGGAGAGGGGAGAGACGAGCATGTGTCAGCTTCCTGCGAACCACGTGGGAACAGAAAACAAGGCCATCATCTGCGCGGTGAAGTGACAGCTGTGGGATGTTTGGCTGCACTTCCAACACTTTGTCTGTTGTCGCTAAAATAGAGCAACCGTCTAAAGCTCCCCAGCCCACCGCTGAAAAGAGGATCAAGAGCTTTTGTGAAAGAAGAGCCAAGAAATGCTTCTGTTATACCACACACTGCCTGGCTTCTTTACCTGGCACTCCTCTGTTCAGGCATGACACAGGCACAAAGGGACACTCGAAGGCTTTTGTTCAGGAATGTAACCCAGCCATTTGAAAAAAACAAAGAACTGTACTTCTGCCCTTTTTTCAGAGTGAAAACTTAATCAGAGGTTTTAATTTTATTCAAATACAAAATGAGTTTCACTTGTGAGAGTAGTAGTACTTTGGACAAACATGTAAAGCAATGTTTACAGGGTCATAGGTTTTGAATAGAACCACTGAAGTAACTATAGTAATAGTAAAATGGATTAAAAGTACGATGTTTGCCTGTAAATGTGCATAGTATACGTGCAATAAGTATATGTAGAAAGTGCAAGAAGCTCACAACTGAACTTAAGTAAAGTACTTGAGTAAAAGTTACTTTCCACCACATCAATGTTCATGTTGTATTGAATCATGTCGATGTCCTAGTTGTAGTCAGAAGTAGGCAGCCACAATGTTTCTACCATTAGTTTTATGTGTCCATAAAACCAATGCTGAAATTTTAAATGAATGTTAAGAAAACTAATTACCAAGTTACATAACCAACAACCAACCAAGCCGTCTTTAAAGATACGTAAAGACGTTTTCTGATCTGACGCCCCCATCGGCAGGAAAACATCATTATCTGGTAAGTCATTGTTGAAAAATATATTTGATATATGATGTGACAACACTTTGGTTAAGGTTTAGGTACAAAAATGACTTGGTAAGTGTGACGGAAATCCCACATATTATGCTTATATTGTACAGTACAGGGTTGTGCCTCCCTTTCTCCTGTTTGTGTGCAAGCATCCTCCCTTCTTCCTCTGAGAAGCTCCATCTTTTCTCTCTCACAGAGACAATTAGGAAACTCTAGGAAACTGTCTCTGGAGGAAGGAGGACGGATAAGACAGCCAGGTGCATTGGAGTGCAAGAATAGTTTGAAGACAGAGGATGCTAAGACAACTAACACTTGTCCATAAAACTTGAGTGTAACTTCATTCTGTGGTCTTTTGTCTTATGAAGGCGTGAACTTAATGCAACCTGCCAAATATTGACCTGAGCTCAGTGTGACATGACTGACATACAAGTCCTCCAATCACCTGAGGTTTAACCATCAAGTTTAATTCCTTAAAGGTTTTTTTAGTGATTACTGGGCATCCAGTGGATCTCAAACCTCCGATCAAAGGATTAGAGCAGCTGCAGCCCGTAATGATGGTCTTATCCCCACGCCGGATCAGGTCCCAGTGGAACTGAACGGCATTACGGGAGCATTTGACCTATGTGTACCATGACGGGTTTGTGAGGAGAAAATTAAATAGGTCTACAGTGTGTAGCATAAAGGTGACGAGTTTTGTTCCACATGGAAAAAATCAATTAACAGCATTACATTAAAACAAATGAACAGTTAAGTACAGTCCTGCTGTCCATAGTTAACAAACTGACATCGTTTACAGACTCGTCTGCTTCAGATCCTGAGTCATTGCTCACGCAATGTGGAAGCTTTTTGCAGTATACGACACTTTCTCACAGCTTGAAATGATCCCTCTGTTCATTTAGCGCTTGCAGGAAATAACATGTTTGGCCAGCTCTACATTGCAATTGCTGAAAAATGATGTTTTCTCCCTGTATGTCTGTCAAAAACAAGAGAGGTGATGGCCGAGCGCGAGAGACAGAAGCACACAGAATATAAAAAGAGCGCCCTGCAATTTGTGCCTCAGTGCTGAGTGGCCTTAAATGGAGGGTCTGCAGGGTGATTGATCTGATGCTGAGGTGGTGGGGATGAGAGAGCGTGGAACTGAGAGGCTGCATTTATACCTCTTATCAAAGTGTGGTCTGTACGCCGATACGCTATGTGAATATTGATAAATCTGATTATGTGCTCTGCATTTATGCCTTGTCACTTCCGCATTTTTGTCATCTGCTGATCTGATAATGAGCCTATATTTTAGCACAGACTATAAAAAGCAGGCAGGAGCTGGAGACACCTTCAATGAAAACAAACATGGCAGCTTTAGGGTCACCGCAAAGCCACAATTTACATTCAGTGTCCATTTTCTGGCTGGACTGCAGCAAAGCGGAGGTCAGCCCTATAGACGCGAAAGTTACACCGTTGGTCGTTGCTCTTTAAAACAGGCGCAAACGTTAGTTACGTACTGTAACTCCAGGTATTAGAAAGAATTCAGGTCCCCAGAAAAGAAATAGAGAGGACATGGCCTCCATGGCCTTCATGTCCTCAGTGGTAGCCCCATCGATCTGGATGTTCTAAATTGGGGAGAAAATGGGAAAAAAGAGAAAAGTAGTTTACATGAAGCTTTGCAGATTTAAAACTTAGTCTCCTTGTTGCCATGTAGGAATCAGTCACCAGAGGTTTGTTTTTGAATCCCCTTGTGGCCGATAGGGGAAGAACACCACTACAACCGCTGTTCTAACCAACTGCAGGGGGCACTAAAGAGCCAATGACGGCTTGGCATGAGGCAATGTATTATTATAATTTACAAAAGAAAACACTTCAATGATGAGGACCAAGTGGTTGGTTTGGAAACCTCTGATAAACACCAGGTCACAGCCGCTTCACAACGTTTTCAACATGGTGTCTTCTGGGACAGTCCAAACAGGACGAAGCCATTGGCCTACAGAGAGTGGTCAAAACACAGAAACTAAAGTTAGCAATAAAGCAGTACCGATAACAGTCTGCATTGAATGATCCGGTGAAAGAAAACATTGCTGCTTACATAATAATAATAAGTGTTCTCTGTAGTTTTCTCCTCTGCCTGAGAGCCAGTTATTCATGGTGGCAACGCTCCTGTTTCTAGCTGTGAAGGACTGCAGGACTTTGATTCAGTCAAGTATCCTCTATTTCTCTTGCTCAGACTCTAACTTATTAATTCGTCCCTGCACCAATTCACAGACACAAGTTCCTGTGATGTCGCCCACACACACACACACACACACACAATGAGTCACCAGGCTTTTCCCTTGTTAGGTTAGCTCAGGTTAAAAATACAGAGACAAGCCTCGGGGCACGGAGGAAAAAAAAATATTAAGGAGGAGGAAAAAAACATTATTATTGTATAATAAATAGTGAACCTTTAAACATGTCTATAAGTGTATTATTCACTTAATGGGCATTAAGCATTTTAATGCTTAAATAGACGTTTTAATAAAAAGGGAGAAAAGTGCTTGTGCATGAAGTGTATGTCAATTAAATTAAAGTAAAAAATGTTTGAGGCCACCTTCAATCCACACATGCATATTTTAAAGTGAAGTTACTTGTTACTCAGTTTATCAATCACTATGATTATTGACTTTTGTCTCCCCCCTCTGATGTATGCCCACAGGTTTTTTTTTGTAGCCCAGAGCGATGTGGAGAGAGAGTTGCGTCAACTCTGTTCTCTAACTACTTACTGAACTGCAGTTCTGTCTCTCTGTATGTACCATGGATGTATTATATTTACAGAAGAACTATCTGAAGTCTGTGTGAATCATCTGACAATCATCAAATGTCTCATTACTTTTATTTATTTTACTAGTTCATTTCCTGTTGTTATATTTTCATGTGAAGAGCAGCTGCCGGTCAGGTCCTGTATCACAGTGTAAAGAGTTAAACACGTCCAGTGACAAAAACGATCTATGTGATGAACTCACACAAGCCCTGTTTGAACAAGGAAGGGAGATAATATCGTAATTGTTTAACCAAATAATTAGATTTAGCGTCCAAAGCCAATCCAAACACCCATCCATCCATTATCTATAACCGCTTATCCTTCAGAGGGTCGCGGTGGGCTGGAGCTGATCCCAGGTTATCCGTACTGAGCTGAGCTCCCTGTGGCCCACCCAGCAGTCAGCAGTGACCTCAGGTGATAAATGCATGCAGCCTTTACCAAACGTCACGTATCTACACCTGATGTCCAGAGCCAGGTCATTCATTCATTCATTCTTTCCTCAGGATATGCACGATGAACTTCTGCCTCCTATTAACGGTCGCAGGTCATGTCATGGAGGTCAGGGTATTTAGGGCTCAAAATGTACCCCTCTTATTTTAACAGGAAATGACTGCAATGCATGTGGCAATGAGGAGGCTCCGCAAAGCGCAGCCTCCCACTGACTTTTAGTGTGAAAGCAGCACGACTCAGCAGCTAGCTGCACAACTGCACTCTTGTTCCTGTTGGTATTGTTCATTTCCTTTGGTCCGTATTTAAACAAAATACTTGGTGACATAAACATGTGATGCACTTTTTTAATAATAATATTTTTAATTGTAACTGATGCAGCAGCAGGTGCTGGTTCATCTTCTGAGGACCATGAATGTACCAGATTTAGTTGTTAAGATTGTTCAGCCTGAACCAAAGTGGACTGACCCACCGGCCATCATTGCCGTCCCTAAAGCCGCGCTGCTATCGTGGCAAAAAATAAACTTTTACTGCACACAAATAAATAATGATTCTAGCAAGGTGCTGATTAATAATCATTTCCGTATTGATTGGTGATAATCATTATTCCACCGGGTTGTTTTTCCACTCAGTGGAGCCCGCAGGTAGTGCTGACCGTAGTGTTTGTGTGTAATAAAGATGTGAAATATTGATTTCAGATCAGTCACAGTGACACGACTGACAGACCAGCTGTCCAGTCAGGTGAGGTTTTACTGGCAGCGTTGGTCCACACTGGTTTGTAAAAAGCCTCAGAGGAGACATTAATGAGTGATTACGGGTCCTCTGGGGGTCCTGCAGATCAGTTCCACGTGATGAAGCATCAGATCAAAGACTGCAGCCCGTCATGATCAAGATCATTACTGCCACAGCAGCTGTCGTCCGAGTGGTGGCGAAAGGTTACCTTGTTGACCTTTGACCTCTTCACACCCATTGCTGACTTTATATTTTGACACATTTTTTAATTCCAAAATCCAATAATATGCACCTCGTGCAGAAGTTCCTTGTGTAATTGTATTGTATTTAGTTTTTGAAGCAAACCTACAGTATCTATAGACCAACCAATCAGAAAGCATATAGTATTTTTCATCATGGATTTTTTTTACAACAGCAGTTTCCTACAAGTTTCAGCAATGATTTTGTTTGTGATATTAGGGTTAAAATGAAAATAGTTTTTAATTTGATGACGCTGCCTTTAACTTCCAGAAGAGCTAAGACTTGAGACAATGCTGACTACTTCCCTAATCCAATCTAAAGACCTACCTGGTCTGCTTTTATTTCATTTTCTTTTGGGCAACGATTAACACGCTGTAAATGTTTTCACGCTGCTCCTTCGAGGCATTACATCGTCAGATTCTTCAGTAACTGTTCTTCATATGTTTAATACAGATACATACTGATGAAACGTCTACTCTTAAAGACCACTTTTCTTGAAAATACAAATTAGAAAAACACATGCATTAACAAACCATATTTATACTGTAAAGCTATAGCTGTATATCATATAGCACTGAAAATATGTGTTAAGCTCTGTAATGTCTGCGTAACATGGGAAGGAGGAGAACGGCAGCTAATATTTCTGGGCACGCTGAGCTTAATTTGGCAAAATGATGGTTATAAGAATTCATTAGATTTTTATGTGAGCTTAGTAACAGTGGTTGGCTTGTGATAACAAGGTCAAATTAAATTGTAGACCAGCCTTTTATTTCTTACTGTGAAAGTTGTTATTAAACTTTTTTTTCCTCAGTGAAAACCTTTGAATGTCCTCTAAAAATGTCAAAGAGCTCTTAATCGCCACCGGCTTGAACACACACATAACTCTCTGGTGTAAAACCAGCCTCAATGTCTCTCTCTCTCTTACACACACACACACACACACACACACACACACACACACACACACACACAGAAACAGACACATTGCGATAGTGTCACTTATGTTGTTGCTTGTTTTCTGGGGTGCTAGTCAGGTTGTGACCTGAAAAAAGTCACTGAGTTCAGTCAACAAGCTCAAAGAACGCACACACATAAAGTTGTGCGTTATCATGCACGCTCTCAACATCACAGACAAAAAAGATAACCACAAAATATTTCTTCATGCCAAATGTGCAAAAGAAATTTCAAACTCTGCACATTGCCGACGTTCACTGAGCACATGCACGCTCCCCAGAGGAGGAACCATTTATATTTTAACGACAGCCTTTCCTCAGGAGAGGTACGTACAGGCAGTACCTGTTTGTTTCCTCCAACACTCTAGAAGCACGAGCAAGACTTCAGACTACTGCTGGCAAAACATGAAGTAAATCTTTTCAACTGTGCCTTTTTTCAGTTTGATAGGTGACAGATCTGCACTGGTACGCTTAAAATAGCAAATATAGCAAACTGTGCACACCCTGCTGAGAGCCTTCAGTGTGACTACAGACTGGCTACTGACTGCTGTGTACTCCACTCAATTTGCATGCTGGTGAGAAGCTCCTGTACGTACTCGCTGCCTTGACACTTCCTGTACATGTCAAATTATTACCTATATGCTGATGAAGACCTGAGGAACCCCGCGGTGGTTCCATTGATAGATCAGTGTGTGTCACACAGTACACTTCCTGGCTGCTTGGAGAATCTTTCTCGGATCAGACTCTACAATATTTCAGTCTGTCGTCGTGGCCACTGTGTCAGAATCGACCATTTGTCCCGTGGCTTGGCCGACGACACGTTGGACCTCGATCAATCATAGCTTGCCATCTTTAATGACCTACAGAGACACAAACCTCACTGTTCACGGTCCTCTTTTGCTTCGCCATGTTTACACATTTACAGTTGAAGAACACTTTGTGTTCCTACGGGTCAACATCACAGAAGCTGTCAAACAAGGCGAAGGACGGCAAAACATTGTGACAAGCTATTATACGGTGTGAGGAACTGTTTCAAGTGCCTGTACAGTATTTATGATCACATGTGATTGTATGGCTGCAGCTTCATCCTATGCATGACTAAGCTGTTTCCCAACCCGCAAGCTAGCAGCTTGATTGACAGCTCTGTATTCCCAGGATGGACCCTGAAGTGGCACCTAAATGTTGAATAATGCATACTGTCAGTCTCCTCCAAACACAGCTTTTTCAGGAATGGTGCATATCACAGGTTTACTTTGCCATCAGCACCCATGTTTTTTTTAGACATATAAACAATACATTATTGTTGATTTAGTGTGTGGCCTATAACACCCCAGAAAGCATGATTTATTCATTTGCAGGTGAAAAGGCATCTAAGTTAAACACCCTGTGTTCTGCTCAGGTTGACTTTGAGCAGAAGTTAAATTTTGACAGTTAAATTATGTTTATAGTAATATGACATATATAATAATAAACATTGAAACCAAGACAAGTGAAATGACTCCCTGTTTACCATGCAGTGCACTATATTTAATGCCATTTTATTTGAGTGTCTGAATCTGTATACTCTATAGTGCGCCCTCAACAATTCATACAATGGAACAAAAAATACTACTACTTTCTGTTTGCTAATAATCCCACAATTCAACGTGTTTCATTTTATTGTTACAAGATTACACCTGTGAGTGATGATGCAAAATGATTATTTATACGTGTCCAAAGTGTCAAAACATTGAGCATATTAAACTATTGAGTGAACTCTGTGAACAAGGGAAGCATTTCAGATAAAGCCCATGTCCCCAGTATGGGGGTAAACCTTGACCTGAAGTCTGGACAGTCTGGCCGCTGTCAGTAGTATTCTACACACCATGTTGAAGATGCAGAGAGGAAAGAAGGAAATGTTGGTGACACGGAGACCTGCGATTTACTTCAACAACAGAGCTTCTGTTTGTCAAGATTGTCTTCAGGTTGCAGACCTCAGAGTCCTCCTCTTGTTTGGAGAGATGAAGGTGTGAGTTAGAGACTGAGTGGAAAACATGCTAAAAAGGATAAACAGGCTAAATGTGGTTGAAAAGTGAAAGTGTGTTCAGTCAGTCGAGCTCCTGAAGTTCGCGGATGACACCACCCTCGTCGGGCTCATCTGTAGTGGGGATGAGTCCGCTTACAGGCTCATTTTCAGTAAATAGAAATGGTTGAATAGTCTGCCACTAATGATTAGATCTTCCCTCCATTGACACTTTTAAAACCCATCTAAAGACCCAACTCTTTAGCCTCTTCATTGTCATCATGAAGACGTGCCTGACCAGACTCAAAGCTGTTTGTGTTATGACTTTATCAAGATATTCTATCCTCTTATTTATGTGTGCTTTTATACTGTATTCATATTTGATTGTAATCATCAATCGAATAATCCCACAGTTCAATCTCTGTGTAAAGCACTTTGGTCAACGCTTGTTGGTTTAAATGTGCTCTATAAATAAACTGACTCGACTAGATGTAATTTGACCAGAAAATCAACAAATCTGTTCATACTAGGATGAGTGAGACTGTCCATATATATACCTACACAGTCACACACACAAATATTAAATCCAAAGTGTGAGATGAGTTCTGGCACCATACAGCCCCCCCCCCCCCCCCCCCCCTCTTCACTCCCCCTGAGTCAGATGAAAGTGTCAACCCGCTGCTTAAAATATTAATAGTCCTGCTCTAATCCAAACTAAAATGTTGGTCTAATGAGGCTAATTTGTTTCCTTCCTTGACACAATGAAAACTCTTCATTGTGCTGTGGTGACTGCTGAACAGTGAGGTATCAGAAATGATGGCTGTAGCTTGATAGCAGACCAAATAGCTTCTTTTATGGCATCTACCAGCCTGTAGTCAAACCTTTATTGCAGCCTGAATGGCCTCATTAACCTTGACATGCCCAGGCGCTCGGTATTAACCAGGAGATTTAATGAACTGTCAAACTTTACTGTCGACTTCACCGTGTATGTGTGTACATTTATTAGCGAGCTTGTTAGATAAGGCGGTGGGTGTACGCTGTGGTGTGTGTTTAGGTTGTACCAGAATATTCTGGCACATCAGAGAGCAGATAACAGGATGCTAAACATGTCATCATCGCCTCATTAAAATATCATTCATGAACGTCTCTTCCTCATATCTATCCCTCCTCTTATTTCCGCCTGTCCCCTTTCCCCCCTCATCTGTCTTCTCATATTGTCACGTCAGCTTTTTCTTTGTTTTCCCACACCCTCTCCTGTCTATTCATACTGTAAACTGAAAATACTGCTTATTATTGAAGGTAATAATAATAATCTTTGTAATTTTCATTATACTTTAAGCATTCTTTTCTCTTTCTACCAATACCAGTTTTGAGAGGGGACTATTGATTTATACTGTTACATATATTCACATAAAATAAATGTATTGATGCAAATAAAAGAAAACAACAACAACAGGTCTTTTAACAGAGCCAGGTTTAGCCTGCTACGTTATGGTGGGCTAGTAGAAAGTTGGGAAAAGTGGACTAGTAGCCCGAAGGTTGCCGGAGGGTTGTCAGAGTGAAGATCCGCTGCAAGCTCCTGCCATTGTCTCCAGTTTATGGCTGTGTTTGTGTATGGGGTGTTTGGATGGGTTAAATGCAGGAGATTCATTTCCCCACAGTCATTAATAAAGTAGTATTCTATTCTATTCTAATTTACAAAGAACAATTTGAAGCAGGGAAACTGGGATGTAATGAAAGAGCATTACTTTGTTCTTTGTTTTGAGATTCTTGTGTCTGCAGCTCACTGGGTACAGATTCACTGAATGTTATTGTGTTGGCTCTGCGTGTCAGTCTGTTTCTACTGGACCTCATTTCAGTTTTGCCCAGTCTGGGCTGCCTCATGCTTTCAAAGCTTCCCTGTAGTTTCCTGTCCTTGTTTTTGGCTTTAGTGCTAGTGGGGAACACTCTCAGTCCGGTGTTGAAGAGCTGATGTTATTTGGAGGATTCCGCTCACTGAGCCAACTTTTTAAATTGAGAGCAACGAGTGGCGAGTTGTTATTGGAATTCTGCCACTGACTTTCTCCAACACTGGAAAGAGAGACCTCATGCACTAATGCCATCACGCTGCATATTTAAGTCCTTTCTACCCCGAGGATACTGGCCACAAGTACAACTCAGTGAGCGTCTGGGAGCAGGTCTGCCTGAGCTGCATAATGCAGGATTGAACTGCCTTCATTATACTCTGTGTTTGCTTAGCATCTGACTTTGTGGAAGTGGTGTTGTCTGTGTCAATAATATGATAATATTATTGATAATATATTAGGCTTACAAATGTTTAAATTATTAGTTGCTGTCGGTGGTCCACGGTCATCAGCTGCTGTCACTCTGTCAGTTACATCTTCAATACAACAGTGACGTCAGGGCACCGGGAGATGATTTGCTACTTACAGGTGTAACTAATAACATGCACTATTTTAACAACAAAGTCACATAAATCAACTCTCACCATGTGAATATGTCGGCATGTTGATGCAGCAATCTGTGAACCGAGAACAGTTTTTCAGAGAATCCTAATAGTACACATCCTGCAGGTAGAGACGGCAGGTACCTGAACATTTCCAAGTGTGCATTTATGTGCTGTCGTACTTTTATATAAGAAGCTTCTATATTCAAATGAGCCTTTCCACAGAGTTTCAGTCTGCACGGACAGGATGCAACGTAATGCAACATAATGACAAGATTAGAATTGACTTTGGTTTGTTAAAATATCTACTTTCAGCAGCAAAAGTGTAAGACATTCACTTGATTGTTTTATATATATTGATAGCTTTGCAGTCTTTCTTTTGAGATAATGATACGTATGCAGCAGCTATATTCAGCGTCTTTTACTGATTGTGAAAAACAACCACACTGTTACCTGACACACATAAATAATAACCGTTTGTCTCTTTTAACTTGCAGAGATAGAAGAAGGTGGAGTTGTGAAATGTTTCCAATACTCAGCTGCGTGTTACTTATTCAATACATCAGAAGTACGCCAATACATACAACATCATGGTTCTGCTAATTAGGCAAATGATCAGGCTAGTTGAATCAATAATTTGCAAATGTATCTTTGTACATACATATTTACAACATTTTTATCTTCTAACAATTAATTAGTTGTACATGTAGGATATTCATTGTGTGGTTGCAACAAAATCATTTGTCTCCACATTAAAATGCACATTTATGCACGTTAATCAGATCATCCACTCTGCAGGGGCAACTGTGCCGTTAGCATGACGGTTCTATGGCGTATTGTTGTCACCTTGTCAAAATACTCTCCTTCATGCTGTGTGTCACGGTGGAGGGACATCAAAAAGACTTACGACATCAAACTTCATCACCTCCGTCTCTCTCCTGCAGTTTTTGTGCCTCTCAGACGCTTCAGCAGCACAAATAATGCATCCAAATGAATCAGGAATGAGGTGCTTCAGCAAACCCAACATGGGTTCATTAGGCTGCTGCTGAGTGTGTGTGTGTGTGTGTGTGTGTGTGTGTGTTAGAGGAACCCAGGGAGAAAAGAGAGATTAAAATGACAAAAGAGCAGAATGTACAAGAGAAGTATCTGTATCTGAAGAAAGGAAGATAATTCTATGAGACGTGTTGATTTGATCCACCGGATCGTGGTGCCAATACGAACCTTATTAAGGGGGTTGGGCATCAGACTGATGTGACCAATCCACATTAAATAGTCTCTTTATCAGTGTCACTATAAATATCATTGTTTTTGTTATCAGTTACCTTCATCCAGCAGTCCCTGATACGTGATACTGCCTTTTTTTATCACTGTAAGTTTCAGACTGGAAGGGCAAAACGTCGGATCATGCTTCTCTAATAATTCTGTAGGACAATATTGACACATGGTTCTATCAGCTTCCACAGCCCACATCACATCATGAACTCACAACGCTTCAACAAAGGAACTCATTCATAAAGGGATACAGAGTCTGCAGCCACACTGTAAGCCCTCAGCTGTATTTAGGCACAGCGCTGGTTCAAGTCGTCACGCAAACATGCCCACAATTTGTGAAAATGTTTTACTGGACTGACCAACCGGCTGACCAACACTGACCATCCCTAGAGCCAAATGAGGTCCTCACATGGCGGGGACAGCTCCAAAGATCACTTCAGTAGTGAAAGGGACACGTTACCGGCTGTTAATATGACCTGCAAGGAAACACAATGACAGGTTACACTACAGGGCTTTTCATTTTATTTTCCTCGCATTTTTAACACAGACCTTTAACATTATTGATACTGATATTAAAGGGTATGTCTGATATTCTATATTTTTCTTATTGTCAACAAATCCCGTGAAAGGACCAAAACCAACAATGAATAGATCCTACAAGCACGCTTCATGTGTGTATCAGAGCCTGATATATCTTCTTCCTCTGTGCCATAGAGCTCCATTGTTGCCCTAAAACTATTAAACACATGAATGAGCCACACTGTTGCACTGGGTGACATGTTCCTTCATTAGCATGAACACACACACTGTAGTTTATCTTGACTCAATCCCACCTACACCGTCCTGCTGCCCCATATACTCACATGATGAAATGTGTATTAATCCACAGCTAAAAATAGTCCCCAACAAATGCGCTATTTCCCCGTTTGAGTAAATTTTGCTAAAGATTACAGCGCCCAGCTGTTTCAGGAAATTACTGAGCCTTTTTAAAAGAAAGGAAACCAATGGGCTCGGGGCTGAGTGCCACAGACAGGGTAGGAAAGTCAGACAGTATTGACTAATACATTGCTGGTTTTAGTCTGTTGCGTTTATTAACTAAGAAAAAACATATAGAATATCTAATTTCCTTTTGGAGCAATTCCCTGATGTAAAACTCCATTCTTTTTTGTTTTTACTTGAAATCATTATTTCTTCCCTTGCAGGCAGCCACTGCTTTCTCCTCATTTCACAATGTGAGCATCAACTTGCAGCGCCTTGAAACTATCTTTAGATAAGTAAAATGTCACGGTGAACATTTTTCTTTTTTGTCAAACTAACATTATTGCTGTGTGGTGCTGCATTTACGAAGCCCTCCTCAGTGGAGCTGATCCAGCCTCAGAGATCGGATCAAAGGTTGTGGAGAGGTTCTGGCTATTACTGTGATATGGTAGCACAATGAGACTCTACCTTGTCTGGTTTGTAAAGGACAGAACTGTCACATGCTGCAGCTCTGCATCCTGTTTCAGCTTCAGGTGTATCTACACGTAAAACTCACCTGCAGCTGTTAACACCTCAGACGCCTGTTCTGCTGGGGAGTTCCTCGACCATCATCTGTCCTCGCCGCTGCTGCCGCTTCCCGTCTCCTCCAACACTGAGCTCTCGTCTTCAGGTTGAACTCTCTGTTGCCCCAGGATGGTGTTTCTGGATGAACTTCTGCCTGCTGTCTTACGTCCCAGCAGAGCTAACTTTCTTTGAAACGAGGCAGAAACGTACATACAGTCCTCTCTGAAAGGGAGAGTAATGTTTTCCTCAACTATTTCTTGCCCTTCTCCTGTGGCTAGCATCAAGTTTGTCTCTACCCCTGAGAAATTCCCATTTCTCCTTCGCCTACGTTCTCGTCTCTTTGACTAAACACAAAAAGTCTTCTCTTAACTGTTGGTGTGCTCGAGCCTCTGATCCTTGCCCACAGTATTATGGTTGGATGGTTGGATCGGTCAAAGTGGCCACTGTTGAATTTTCGAGTTATCTTTGCCTGTCGGATAACAGTAATGACAGGTGTTTACTGTTAAGTGCTTCTTTATACATCCACAATGTCACGTGTCAAAAAAGGGTTTTGAACATGCCTTTGTGACTTTAGCAATTTTAAACCTTCAACTCTGATTACTAATATTATGTTCAAGTGAGATTTTCATTAAATAAAAACAAAAGTAAAGAGGATCCTTTGTCATTTCTTAGTTATACATAATTTCTAGCTGTTAGATTATAATACGGTATTCAGATCTTTCTTAATTAGATCATGTAATGTGGAAAAAAATGAGACAAAAGCTGTAGATGAAATATTGTTTGAAAAGACAGAAAAGAGTTAACAGAAAGCCTTTCACTTGTAACAGCCAGAGATTCTGGAGCCTTTCCACTCTTTGCTAAATGCTAGCTTCATGGACTTAGCTATTTTGCTGACTAAAAAGACTAAATAACTATGCAATATTTATAGCCTAGCCTATATTATAGTAAACCTCATCACTTACCAATAGGGGACGAGCCCTGAATCATGGAAATAACCTCAGTGGCTTGGTAGATTTTGGTTCTTCTTGAAGCAGCCGCCATCTTGAAAAGCTTGTAAAATTCACATTGTCTTTTAGCCTCAGTCACACTCTTGACACTCAGGTCATTATACTACATCGCATGATCTGTTCAGCTGAGGATGCAGGCGATTTTACCAGAGGTGATTTAGGCCATTATTTTAGGAAGGTGACGTCGAGACGATTGCTCTGAACAAACAGAGCAGAGAATTCTCAAACCTTTGGCGCCCGTGTTTAATGGCTACTTTACTTTTTTGTTCTGTTTTTATATTTTTGTTTGACTGCTGTGATGTTTGGCACTTGGTGTTGTACAAATAAGATAAACCAGCAGCCTGTTGACACTAGACTGAATTGAAATATCAGGTGTTTCGACCATCTCACTTGTCTCCAAACTGTTATTCTGCACCAACTCTCCTAACCCTAACCCTATATCCTCTAACTCATGTCATCTGAGCCTGCAGGACAAAATGTACAAATGTTTTACCTTAAACACTATTCCCATAACACGTTTTTCATATTCACAAAGCAATCAATCTTATAAATTGTGCTGTAAATAAGAATCTCAAGGATATTTCCAAGCATAGCCTTTCTTTTGGATCACTTTGGGAAGTCTGCACGATGCAATGGGTTTAACACAATGACGCAGGTTAGTTGAAGTTACTAAAAATGTAATTTAAATCGTTACGGTTGATATGTTACCCTACCTTACCAAACAGATATGGTGTGATGTTGTTATTGCACACCATGCATCCACACACAGGCAGCAGAGGGGTTGGGGGTGGACGGGAAATCAATTATTTACACTTTGTGATGATTATAGATTTTTCCCTCTGTCAGAAAGATTCGGGGCTGGTCAAAAACATTCCCGGCTGAAGCCCCGGAAGCCTGATGTTGACGAAGCCGATGCTCTTAAGAGGAAACGCGTAGCTAGGAACTTTTAAAGGTTTTAGGAGGACTCCTAGTGGTAAGATAAGATCCTTGGAGGGGTCGGGTTTCCTACTTTAGCAACCCCCTCAAAGAAAAACTGGAACTTGTTCAGATTATATTTGGGTTTACTCTGTTCATTCAGAAAGTCGTGCAGTTATCTGCCAAACAACAACATCAATGGGTGGATGTTACAAAAAATATATATATATATTCATATTTAATATAGATCTCTCAGGTGGAAAAATGATTGCTGCTGGCAAAAAATGGTAAAATATGTTGATCATTAAGTTTAAAAGAAATTATAAAACACACACACACACACACACACATACACAGAGTCTGGACACAAAAATCTATCTATATTTGACCATTAGTAATATACCATTAACAGCTTGGTAATGTATGGTGGTTATTAGTCATGGAGAGTATGGACGATCTCTCTCTCTCACACACACACACACACACACACTTCCAAAAAGATCTATAAATAGTATGGGCTGTTACCATGTGGATGAGAGAACAGAGTTATTAATATTCAGGGTCTCGCTGTAATTTCCCCTCTAATCAAAAGACGGAATCTGCTGCTGAATCTGAATCACCACTGACCTGTACAACACACACACACACACACACACACACACACAGGCAGGGGCTCAACTTACACACAAACAGCATCAGCAGGTACACATACACAAGTACACACACGTATTCACTCACAGAGGTGAACAGATACACACAAGCATGAATAAATACAATTACTCAAATTCAAGCCCTGTCATAGCACACACACTCACACACACACACACACTCACACACACACACACACACTCACACACACTCACACACACTCACACACACTCTCACACACACACTCACACACACACACATACAGATAACATAGACTCTCAAAAGCAGAGGAACACACATGTATGCCAACATGAAAATCATTCCTCACACATAACGTGTGCACTTAAAACACACACACACACACACACACACACACACACACACACACTTACCTCAGTCTCCTTTGCAAAATAAATGAACCACTAATGAAAACACTCAGGGTCAGGATTGTGAGACTCAGAGAGACGCAATTCAATCTCACACACACACACACACACACACGCACACACACACTCTGGCGTTTCAATTACATTACACACTGGTGGCTAATTGCTGGAGCAATGGTTTCTGTAATGACTTCTCAGGGAAAAGCGGAATTAACATGCAGAGAAAGTTCCTGCTGCCGTGATTGACCAGCGTGCACACACACACACACACACACACACACACACACACACGCGCGTCTCAAGTACTGTAATGGTGGTTTGTTATCTCTATTTTATTGTTAGTCTCTATTAGGGTGTTGTATCATTTGTTTTATTCCTAACCAGAAACGCATTAATGGCATTTTATTCAAACCTAACAATGCCTGCATGTATGGTTCCTGTCAAATAAATGTATGACTTGCATACAAAAAAAACAAAAACACTTGTACACCCACGTCTCGCAATTACACAAACAACTGCAAACTCACAGCAACAACACACACAGTCCAACACACACAAACACGCACATTTTGAGTTGTCACAGTTCAGCTGAAGGGCTTCAGGGACGGAGCCAGCGAGGCTGCTAATGTCGCCGTCTTGGTTTATGCATATTAAAATGCCTGGAAATGGCTGTAATGAAATAGCTGTGGATTAAAGTTTGGAGGGTAATGCAGGAAGGAAGCATGACCGCTCTTTCATAATGGAACAAGGCCCAGAAGGCTCAGCAGATTATTGGTTTTTATTTGGAGTTCTAAATTAACAGCAGAACAGCATGGTGGGTTTTTACCACAATCGTGTTTATCCCGCTGATGTTTTGTAGCTTTGGTAATTATAGTTAAAGGCTAAGTTACAGAGTTAATTGTTTTGCACCAGTGGTGAGAAACGGGGCTATTTGTGGGGCGTTCTTTTTCTCCATGTTGTTTTGCACATCTGTCGCTCTAAAGAGTTTCATCTGAGAAGAAATCTGCAGCTCTGAGTCTCAGTATTTTGGTGTTTATATTTTCCTTGCTTGAAATAACCGGTTCATAAAGTAAATGAATGTGCTGATTGAGCCAGAGTTGTTTCACTATAAGAGTATATGAAAGTCAGAAGGCCTGATAACTGATAATATTCACCCCCCTTCTGTTCCAGAGGTCAAGGATGAGCCTCCAATTCATAGATACTTTCTTTTTCTTTCCTTCCGGCTCTTTTACGGCCTTCACACCTGCACATTCCCCGGCCGTGAGGACACTGTAACACACCTTCACACATGCACATAAATGTATACAAATACAACACGCAGATCAAACATTAACATTTCCTTATGTCTGTATTTGTGATCATTTCAGTTCTTCATTGATTGGTTACAGCCTCTCGCTTGTAGCCGTTCATATGTTTTTTTGACTGTGAGTCAAACAAAACAAACTATTTTAAGACATCTGTTTAGCTACTGGTAACTTGTGATGGAATAATATGGATAAATTGCATATAACCATTCTTTCAACAGTATTTAAATGACTATATATTCGAATGTGAAGCATCTCTAAACTACATGCGGAAATGTAGTTAAAATGCAGTTGAAACAACAGTCATTAGTCGTAAACACAGTCCAGAAGGACAGTCTCAGTACGTCTCTGAGCTTGTCACTATTTCATTCTAGTCTTAAAGGCAGAATGTCAAACTACTGGAACTGTAAGGGCGGCAGCAGCGAGGGAGGTGGACAGGCATCGTCTGCAAAAATGAGACAACTTCACCGTTGTGCAGGTATGAATGCTCCAAAAATTGCTTTTCCACTCACAGTTTTCGCACACGCCGCAGATCTTGGAGATGAATCTTTTGAGTCATTTCCTGCCCATCAGCAGCTCTTTCAGCACAGCCAGAGGGGAGGTGATGGAGCTCAGAGAATGTAACTGAGAAAAGCCCACAGAAGTCATTTAGGTGAAGCCTTCTCTTCATTTCACCTTGATATGTTGGTCAGGTACAGTTACAGCCATTTGAAAGCGGTACAGAAGCATAGACCTGTCTGCTGTAGGCTGTTGGCCGACGACCTCAGAAAACAAATTCACCCCATACCTTCAACAGTGTTGGCATCTTTTCAGGGCAGATGGCCTCCTCCCAAACAGATCTGGAAGTACTGGAATCTTAAAGTACTGATGGACCATGTTTGGGTCAGCCTGCGACACCCATCGGCCAGGCCTAAGATGATGCACCCTGACACACAGTAGCCTCGACGCCGCAGAGATAAAACATCACAGCCTCAAAGTCAACATGCTGATAACCGGCTCACGGATCAGTCTTCCATTTCCTCCTCCCTTCGCCCCGTCCTTTCCCCTGCCTCACCTCTTTTGGGGTTAGCTGAAAATGTTTTCAGCTGTTTGGCAAAAGATTTACTGCAGATAGTCAATAGCTCTCTGGTCATTTTCTTGATGTCTCGAAAACTGCAGTCATCAAGAAGTAAAGTACCTCAAATGATTTCTTTGATACGATTCAATCTGGATTTCTGCCAACCACAGTACTGACGCAGCTCTCAGTAAAGGTCTGAATTATATTTGTGTGGAAATGGTTGGTGGTGACATAACAGGAAGGTCACATTCATTGTACTCTGTTAACCCGCCAAGATTTACCAAACCCGCGTGGGAGGTTCAGAGCCTCAGCTTTGTTAACCTTTTGGCCAAAACCAATAGAGAACATATTACATTATATCAGAGAAAAAGTGTCCCAGTCTCAAAACACTTTTAGCAAGCACAGCAGTGACATGAATAACACAGTAACACATTAAAGTGCACATTCAGGAACAGTGTCAGCAGAGAAATATGTGCATTTTTATGATTTGACTGACTTTAGAATTTGTTTCTTATTTACTAGAAATGTATGCAAATCAAGCTGTGGTCCAAAGCAGTAAGAGCCTTTCATCTGTGGCTGAAGAAGACATTCGTGTCTTGGCACTGAGGCTAATCCACTGAGGCTGACATCTGGAACCCTTAAGTGATTGTTAGAATTGAAGGACTCTCAACATTTATAAAACTGGTCCCTGTGTAATCAGCAGACCGTCCTTGTTCTCAGTCAAAGACTGTAGACCATACACAAAGCCCCCCTTCCTTTGTATTTGTGATTAAATATTATATGTTTTTCTGATGATTTGGCTGCAAACTGCTGTGGTGTTTGGTTGTAAAAGGCGGCTTGAGTTGACAGAACAGGTGGAAAGTCAGGATTGCTGAAAGTAAATGTGTTAGACTTTCAGTTACCCACTAATACGGCATGAGGTCATCACTGAAAAGGCACTATTATTCAGTAGCTAGCAATTTTCAGAGAAGTTCAAGTGCCCATTTAGTGGGAACTTTAAATTATTGTTAGGGTTTGCAGGGAGGACCCAAGCGCAGGACACAGAGACAGGGATGAAGTCAATAAGATGAGTTTAACTGAAGGGTTTAC
This sequence comes from Enoplosus armatus, assembly GCF_043641665.1. Classification (NCBI taxonomy): domain Eukaryota; kingdom Metazoa; phylum Chordata; class Actinopteri; order Centrarchiformes; family Enoplosidae; genus Enoplosus; species Enoplosus armatus. The sequence goes on along the minus strand of NC_092184.1, from coordinate 25,280,650 downwards.
AGGGGCCGAAGGTGGAGTGGAGAGGAAGATGGGTGGAGACAAACAGGCAGGTAGGTATGAGGTGAACGCAAAGAACAAGGAAAGAGACAACGATCAACTCAAAGAAACACATGGGAAAACACTGGGACAGTTATACTTTCTGTGTCTTGAAGGTCTACTGTCTTTTCTGGGGGTTTTCAACCACCTCTCACAGTCTTCATCAGTAAATGGAGTCTGAAAAAGATCAACCATCTGCTACCACGTCATGTAATCACAGCTATCAGTGGATCTGTGAAATTCCCGTGAAATAAATCAAATTCCATTAAAGAATTGTTAGAAGTATCAGAAAAAGGTTGTTGGATGAATGTGAAAAACAAGGCGTGGGGTCAGAGAGGTTCTTCAGTGTCTCTGACTCACACTTGAATCTACATGTTAAAGTCTGACTCCCTGTCATTCTCCTTCTCTCTCAACTCTCAATTCAACTTTTGGGTTCGCACATAAATACACACTCGTGAGTCAGCTCTCCTACTGCACAGAAACACATCAGCGAGACCGATGAGTTAACTCCTATGAATAATTAAGCAACTACGACATTTTATTTTGGTCGACTCTCGGGGGAAATCAGCGGATTGGACGACTCTCACACTGAAACTCAACTCCCTCTTTCTTTCTTTAACTCCCACTAAAACCTAAAACTCATACAGTTGAGAGCAGCTCTTCCTTTCTTTGTCTCTAAGCTACACAAGCCTGAGGTTAGTTGGAGTTCAGTCATTATAAGTTTGAAAATGTTGCTTTTCATCACATTTTCACTGTCTTTCCTCCTGTTCGTGTTTCAGCCTCACCATCTCTCTCTTTCTCTTTTCTCTTCTTTTCCAGTATCAGCTCAGCTTTGCTTTACCACCATGACGGCACAGAAACCCACTGTATATTACCAGCGCTTTATTAAGTGATAGAGTGTCAGTACAAACATTCAAACATATTGCGTTAATCTGTCTTAAATGAATACGTATAGCGCATCAGGCGTAGGAAAAGTCAAGATTGATAATGAAAAGTTGTATGTACGACACTGCACCGAACAAAAACAACCATATCCACTGACTGCAAGTCAGCCCTCGAACAACAGACCTGATCGCCTGAGAGCTTCTATGTGTAAAGTGTAACTCAGACCAAGCCAGGCCTGGAATTTCATCATTTTAGGGGCAAGGCCACTTGGCCTTTTGTGTTGTCAATTTTTTGAGGGGACAAAGGCCAAATGCCAGGGCAGCAAGGCCATCGAATAAAACAATGTTTAAGTTGTAATCCCTAAGATTTCAGTCCTGGTTGATTTGGCGGCACCTGTTTTTACTGGTGTTAGGTCTAACAGCAAGTGCGGTTTAATACAATACAAGTCACAGAATTCTGGGGGCAGCAAATCAAACTATTAAAGAAGTCAGGAAATAATTGGCCTTTTCCCATCATTCTGTGAGCAACCGTGATCTGATTTTCTGCTGCACACAGCATGAGTCTGTGCAGAGCAGGGTCACCATCTAACAGCTCACTGTGGCTGTTCCCTCTTGTTCCATTATGCCCTGCAATATTTCAAAGTGACCCGCTGGCAAAAAATGTTGAAAATGTATTTGGATTTTGAAAGATAGCGGCCAGTGCTACTCTCACTGACACACAATGTGAAGCTGCAGCAGTAGGAAATGTTTGTGTCACTGTCAAACTATTGTCATAAACAGCTCAAAGACACTGGTGTCTAAAACCCATATTGACAGGAAAGAGGCTGAGGAGAAAACAGCGGAATCAGCTGGGGCAGTGCGGGGCGGGGCATCAAGGCCAATTCCTGCCCTGGACCAAGCCATGGTGAATGCAACTACTCTATGTTAAACTGGATTCAATAATGTTCATTACCATAACATCAGCCCAAAACTAGAAAGCAGGACCGTGTCACTGTTGGGTGTGGTCAGAGGTGAAAGAGGCCAGTAAAACCTGCTTTTCAGCCTTGTGTCAAGTTACTCTTTAATGAATATACTCCAACAATGGGCTTTTGTTCTTCATAGAACTTGAAGCTGAGTCACTGAGACTTGTTGTGCTACAGTTGACCCCATGACCCTGCACGAGAAAAAATAAAGTTTCCCACATGGCTCAACATTGAACCTGTTCAGCTTCCAACATGTTGTTAATGTCTTACAGTGTTTTATTTTCTTCTATTATCATCAGCTGCACAGTCGCAGGCTTGCCAGAGGGGAGCGTTTCCACAGGAGGCGAAATTTCACATCACACCGGCACAAATCTAACCCTGCTCAAATTTCTTTATAGCTGAGCCAATAATTTCGATAACACTGCCAGGTCCTCTATGTGTGTGTAAATATGTCACCAACTGTTTACCAACAGGGCCAAGCTTTTCATATTAGCACTGATATGGTACTCAGCGTCCTTTATAGCAGTGCCAACCGCTGGCTAGAACAGAGCCGGCGTGTCTGCATCTGTGTAAATCTTATCACAGTCTGCCATAGGGACAAATGCAGCATATTAGCATTGACGCTCTACAATAACAGCAGTCATGGCTGCAACGGTTTCCAAATACTGCAAATCAGAGACCAAAGGGAGCATGACGGAGCGGGAGAGTGAAAAGGGAGGTAGAAAAATAAAGAAACAGGAAAATTAGGAAAAGGGGAAGACAGAAAGAGGAGGAAGCTAGAAAGAAAAAGGAGGATGGTCCAACAGGAAAACATAATGTTTGAGATAAAATGGAAATATAAAAAAGGGAAATGAAAAGAAACATTGAGTAAAAAAGAGAGAGACCTCTCTAAAGGATGTCCAGAGAGGCCAAGTTTTCCCATTAACACTCTCAAAATAACAGCTTAGCCCCATCAGTCTGTCTTTATTCAGAGCCAAACTGCAGCATTACAGCCGACAGGCCACTGTGGATATAACAGTAGCCATCATAATAACAGTGCCAGGTGGTGAAGGCTAATATTTTTGGCCTGGCAAATTTGGGCCTCCTTTAAGCCGAAAATGTAGGATTGTGCCCACTGCTGTTATTAGAAAGACTGATGCCTGTTATGTCCTACATGTAATTTAAAATGTGTCATGGTCCTGGCACCAAGTTAAACCTTTTGAAAGTAACATTTTGGTAAACACACTTATTTGCTTTGTTACAGAGAGAAGATCGATACCACTTCCATGTGTCTTCTCATCTAACTCTCAGCGATAAAGTGTATTTCCCAAAATGTTGAACTATACCTTGAATTTTAATAAAGGAGTTTACATTTTAGTTTACAAAGATGGCTTAATTCAGCTTTTTTGTGACCAGGCTGTTGCTCTTGATGCGTTTGTTAGGTTTCAGTGTTAACACCACCAAAGGCGTGGATTTATTTTATTTTGACGAACCGCCTCATAGACGCAACAATGCCTCCAGTAAAGTAGGTGGTGGCAACCTCAAAAGCACTGGCTGCAATCTGCCATAAAATGGAAAGAAGACTAAGCAAGTATGCACAGGTGATAACCATACTGCACGAAGCCTGCTGTCACGCATCGAGTCATCGAGTGCAGCCGCATTGAAATGGCCCAGAGTGAGCTGATAGGGGGGGCTAGCTGTGGACAGTCATTGTCCCGTTTAATGTAGCCTCGTCAATGTCGAAACAAAACCCATGCCCTTGAACAGCACAGGATGCACAGTGAGACAGGGCCACTGAATCTGTATCCGATCCCGCTCTGACCTCCAGGTGGAGGAAAGACTAATCATTTTTTAATCAAAAGGATGACACATTTATAAGGCCTGGATAGCTCAGTCGGTAGAGCATCAGACTTTTAATCTGAGGGTCCAGGGTTCAAGTCCCTGTTCAGGCGAGTAAGGTTTTGGCTCTTAACACACCCAATCTCGTCTATACTTGGAAGCTGAGCAGCGTCGTACCTGGTTAGGACTTGGATGGGAGACTGTAAGATTTCTTTTTTGTATAATTTCCCCCCAGATTTCTGATTCTGATTCTGAAAACTACTTTACTAAAAACCCATCACAAAAAGTTCTTCTGTTTTCACTCCAACAGTAGCACCACACTACTGTGCACATTAGTGTCCATCAGCACTGACTGCTGACTATCTAAACCAGCCCAGCGAGCACCCTACAGAGTCTAGCGCTCTCAGGCTGACATAGTTTCCCCGTCACATAATGTTTAGCTCTACTGTCACATTTAGCGCCAAGATCTGGCTGATAACCTGGGGAAGCCAGGCGTTCTGCATCACAAAGGAAAAACTTGACAGATGGGGAACATTGCATGAGGTAAGGTGGGAATACCAGATAATGGTTACGTGGAGTGCCACCACAACATGTTAGTCTGCAGTAGGAATGTATTAGTTCCACTGGATTTCCACTGATGTTTTTAAGCAGATAGGCTCACCGTGAGTAATCAAGCAGGGGCTTGATGTCTTGCTCAAGGACACTTGGCTGTTACAGAGACTGACAGTGAGATCTCCTGGGTACAGGGACATCTCTTTACTCACTGCCCTGCCTTCTGTGCTTGTTGTTTCAGAATTGACTTTTAAAATGAAGCATCAGCCATTAAAAATAAAATCCTGCCACCTTTTACAAATGACTGCTAGCAAGGAGGCAGAGCACATTACGGCTGACTGTTACAGTTATGAGTCATTTTAGGGTGTTAAGAGTAATAATCATGACATTTCTGTTTTGCTACTCTCTGATGCCGACTAATGTAGCATAATGATTAAATGAAAACTATTACACCTGATGTTCTGAACAGCAGGTGCCCGTAAGGTCTCCCCATTAAAAACCCTGTGGTGTTCAGGAAGTGGTGCAATTTATGTGTCGGGACAGACAGAGAAGAAGAGTGCCACCCACTTAAAGTTCTCCAGTGGAAATACCAAGAAAAAGGACATTTGTGTTGTCTAACTGTTTGAAAGACAGATGATCCATAGGAAGTGCAGAGGAGGAAGATTACAGCACCAAAGACAGACAGAAGATGAATTAAACGCGACATCAGAGATGTGTTGATTCTGTATTGCACAACACCGGTCAACACAACACAATGCAGTTCAACAGCACTACAAACTACAGTTGAATCAACACCTCTATACAACCATTTCAACACAAACTGAACATAGGATTCATTAGCTACGTGTACCTAATAAACTGGAAACTGTGAGTTCAATTCATCCAATGTGTTCTGGTTCTGCCTTGCGTCTCCTTCCAGTTGGACGTATATAGAATACCTCCTCAGGGAGGCATCCATGGGGCCTCCTGATAAGATGCTGAACCACCTCCTTTCAACATGAATGAGCAGCAGTTCTCTCCTCTGAGCTCCTGAAAGTCTGAGCTTAGCTTGTCCCTAAGGCTGAGCCGAGCCACCCTGCGAAGGAGACTCGATTCAGCTGCTTGAGCGATCTTATTCTTTCACTACCCCGTGCTCATGACGACAGGTGTTTGATTCATACGTCACTCTCCCTGTCTGAAGGAAACCAGACCCAGGGACTGCAGGTGGAGAGTGGCTAGTAGCTAATCTGGTACAGGAAGGTGCAGCTGGTAAAACTGGAAGCTGAAGGTATATTTAGCAGCTTCCCATCTGTCCATCACATACGCGCTCTTAATTTATACAGTCATTCCTCTTTGTAGAGATGTTTGAATAATAGATCCAACATGTTGTCCAGCACTGATGCTGACGCCTACTGGGTGAGGTTTTGTAGGAGGAGGGTGATCCCAGTTAGAGGTGGCAGACAACAAAGATGGGAGCTGCGGGACCCTTGGGTGCCACAGAGGAGATCAAAAAGACAGCAGTCCTGGCTTTGCAAGAGCTGGGAATATATGAATACAGATCCTAGACGGGGCCAGATGGATGAAAGGGAGGGAGAGAGGGGCAGAGTGAGTACAGAAATGTATAGACAGAAGAATCCCCAATGAATTTCCCTAATGTGGGTAAACTGGTTGTCACCACAGCACATACTGGGATACAGCGAAGGAAAGGATTTTAAATGTAAAACATCATAAGATCAATCTGAAGCAGAAGAAAACAAAATGTCCAACTAGATAGATCGTCTACCCAGAGTTATAGGCAAACTCACCTAAGCTAAGCTAACCTCAGTGACTTTGACTGAAGACCTCCTGCAGCTGCTTTACAGTAAAAGCTCAGTTATGGTGGAGTGTGGTCAAACACTAAAAACAGTCCGTTTACTTTGGAGAGTTTCTCCTGTTACTCTGTAAGAAATGTGTAGCTGGTTTGTCTAGTTGCAGTCCAGAAAACAATCCTGACAAAATACAAATGAGTGCATGTTTCCATCCACTACTGTTATGGACATATTGGGAGTCCATCAATAGAAACAGCTGATCGTTTTTGAATTTCCTGCACTTTTCGTTGTGAAGTCATTTGAAACGCTGAGTGGACAAAGACTGTAAGATTTTATTACACATTCAAACTCAGTAAAGGCAAGCAGCTTAGTGGCTGACGGGAAGAAAACACTGAGGAGCTAATGTTAGTTTAGGCTACTTCCACATAAGTCTACATCTCTGTGCAACAAAGCATTCATGAAAACACAAATGCCATCATCTAGTAAGCACAATACATCTCAATGTAACTCAATCAAGTGTGTTAGCATGGCATGTCCTCTACAGCATACTTCTATAACAGCATTTGATGGAAACATGCGATGGCTCTTTAAGAAATGCCACATGAAGTGAGCTTTGAAATGTGTTATTTTCATTATGACTCTGGATCCTGCTGATTTTCAGCTTTGAAATATGTCATCAGTAATGTCAACCTGCGGTTAATGTTCTGTTAAGGCCACGTCGGCCTCCTCGAGACCCACAGGTTGAATTCTGAATGACACACAAACACACAGATGAAAGAAAACATTGATTTACACAAACATGCATACACACATGTTTAAAATGTTTATATCAAGACACACAAACAGGCGCATACCGACACACACCGACAGACAGAAGGAGAATCACATGTTGCATGCTGAGGTCAGAGCAGCTGGGGTGTAAACGCAGCCTCACACTCTCAGAAAGACCTTTCTCTGATAACACGCTGAATAATTTATACTGTGGAGGGTTGTGGAAAGAGTGTGTGTGTGTGCGTGTGTGTGTGTGTGTGTGTGTGTGCGTGTGTGTGTGTGTGTGTGTGTGTACCTGGGCCCCTCAGTGGGGCAGCAGGTGTGAGTCCAAGCACTCCATCCATGATTCATGTACTTCATCCTGACCTGCAAACAGGAGAGAGAGGGGGGGGGGGAAGGGGGAGAGGCTGACGTCCACCGGAAACCATTCACACTCATTGTGTGTGGCAAAGTCAATATGGAGGGGCCATTTTACTCAGGTCTCCTCCCAGTTGGACGCGTCCATATTAGATCCACAGGGAGGCGTCCAGGACACATCCTGATCAGATGCAAAACCACCTCAACTGTCTCTCTTCAACATGAAGGAGCAGCTGTTCTCCTCTGGCCTCCTCCTGGATCTCTCAGCTCCTCACCCTGTCCTTAAGACTAAGGCTGAGCCTATGACCAAAGGTAAGACTTGGACACGCCCAGAACCCTGGACTGTATTTTTTGTCTTAGTCAGTCTGTCAAGCTGTCCAGAATCACCACTGTCACATGGTGCCATGAGGATACGTACTCAGGACCCCTCAGGAGGAGCTGGAAGTTAAGGATAACTGTGTCCGCAGGCTGTCTCTTGAGACTCAGCTCCAACTGGACATTTTCCAAGGAATCAAAATAAATGTGTCATTTATTTTATTTAAGGCCTTGTAGTTTGTTAAAGTTATTGTAGAGATTTCAGAAGCTGTTAATGTGGTGATGTGGAGTTCAAAACAACTCTGTGCTTCCATTTGCCAATTTGGAGTCAATATGTGTGAACAGGGGGGGGGGGGGGGTTAGCGTCCTACCACCACAACTCTGATAAATAGCAGAAAATATATGGATGGATGGATTTACTCTGCCATATTTACACTGCCAGACCTGCTATTGTCAGTTAAGCGTGATGAATGTTCTTACGAACATCTGATGTCCTTTCATGGCGGACACATGGATGTGACTTGCTTCCTAACTCAAACTGTGAGACTCGTAGACTTGTGTCAGATTGGAGTCTTGAATATATTTCAGACCTGACAAAAACAAAAAAAGACAAGTTGACTTTGACCTTCACAGACTTGCTCAGTGTTTTCTTCAGACACTTCAGATATTCACTGTATCAACACACCATGATTTAACAGGCAGCGTAATCAGCAACAGTAAAACATAAACCCTGTTAAGACCTGGATTAGCTCATGTTTGCACCTTTATATATTTAGGAACTTTGGCTGCAATCTGGTAAAACTGAGGACACAAACAAGAGGATTATCAGATCCATTTACAGCAGATGTTCCTGGTCTGACAATGAAGCTTTGGTGGATGTTTGACCCCACAAGAAGTGAATCCTCAACTCCCGCGAGCTTCAGTTGTTGACTCGCTTCTGATTCTATATTCTCGATCATCCAGACGCGCGATGCCGTAGGCGCCCGTTCCTGTTGCTGAAGTGTCCTTGAGCAAAACACTAAACCTCCTCAGAGAGCGAGCGAGAGAAAGGAGGGAGATGGATACAGAGAGAAAAAAAGAGGGCTGGATTCAGAGAGGAGTTATCTGCTGAGATTTGTCTAACATTTTTCAGACAATCACAACTGTTTGTCAGGAGCAATGGCTGTGTGTGTGTGTGTGTGTGTGTGTGTGTGTTTCTTGTGTTTGTTTGTGTGACCAGCCTGTGGCAAGGGTAGAGCTTACACTGAATATTTAGTGTTCACAGAGAAGGCTTAACATGCCTGCCGTGTGTGTGTGTAGCAGTATACCTCACATTAATGCCCAGAAGCCACCAGGGTTTCCACCTCTCCCCATCAATCACACACTTGCACACAAATACACACACTTACACGTACCTGTGTGTTACAGCCCACACAGAGATGTCGTTTTATTTTTAAGCTAATCAGGCAACCGTACAGACTTATTTAGAGCAGCGGTCTGGGAACACACAGAAAATGTTTGGAGGTGACTGTCGCACAGATTAGTGTGTAGCGGTGTGTCCCCCTTCTTTATGGTCTTTGTGATCTATTAATGCTGTCTGAGAACTAATAAAAATGTGTCCCCTTACTGCTTGGACCTCCAACAGGGTAAGTAATGTTGCTGCAATGGTGAACAACCTCTGTGATGAATATTTGCTTTATCATGTTTAAGTACGTGATGATAAACTGGATGACAAGCTCTCCTGATATATAAAACTGGATAAAGGAAGCGGTGAATAACTTTTCCTCTGCCAAGTCTGATGTTTTTCTATTTCAGGACTCTTCACATGTTATCAGTGCATTGCTGTCTGGCACAGTGTCTTGGCTGGAAATTTTCAAATTCTGCCAATAGTTGTTTTAATTTATGGTTGGGTACGTTTCAAATTTGTATTGTTGCTATAGTTACCTGTAGTTAAATATAATACCTTGAGCACTGACTTTAAAGGGTGATTAAAGGAGTACTCTGAAAAGTCTGTAAGATAGCAGCATGTAAAATGTGTAACAGTTACGTTTTAAACATTATTCTATTCCAAGAGCAGAATTATTTCATTGGCTTGCTTTGAAGCATCTTGGGAAAGTTGTGACATCGAATACGTGGAATACATTTCTGTTCTGAAACTCGTCAGCCGGGGGAAGTTCTTCATTCTCTCTCCTTTTGGTTCTTCACTGGTCTTGGCTGAACTGGGCTTCGTTCAGTGAAAACAAATGAAACTCTAAATGCAGCTCAGATAGCCTCCCCAGGCTGCCAGCGTCCCAGAGTCAGGAAGGATTTTTCACACTCATGTTTCCAAGCTCTGTCTTCTGAGTGGCAGACCAGACCACAGAGTGAATTCTGTTTAGGATTATGCTTTCATATTCCATAAATATGGCAATAAATCAGTTACGCTTTGCTGCAGTGTATACCCAGGGGTCTGAAATTTCAATTTATTAGGTTTACAAATCAGGTCAGTGCTCAGTTGAGGTTAGAATGGAAACTTACCAACCAGAACGCTGCAGGTTCTGCTCACTGAGTCTGTCTCTATAAAACAAATATCATCCCACGGTAGAATTTCCCTTTTGATTTAAGTATAATTCACAATCGTGCGCTGGCAAAACTTCCTGTCAAGAGACACTTCACACTGATTCTCTTCGTCTTCCTCCTGTGTTGCTGCTGGACCGTGGAAGGAGCTCAGGCTGCCTGAATCACAAAAATCTTTTAAATCCCATCTTCAACATCACTGCTGCTCAGGTACTTATTCTACATGCATTATGACTTGTTTTACAAACCACACTGATATTAAAAATGTTGTCCTATAAGAGGAAAATGAACCAAGTCATGTATTTACTTATTTTTCATCCTTGTTGGTGTCTGATCTTCCATTTGTAGTTTGGTGAATTAAACTTCGATCTGCTTGCAGATTTACTGAACAGAATACATACAGTATACTGTAAATTCACAAATACCACTTATTAGCTTTACATGAGAGATTGGTTTCAGTGTTCCCAATCCAACCAGCAGAAGCCCTCAGTGTATTCCCACCAGTTACCTGATCCCCACTCCCACTTGCACACCAGGCAGTCAATCCCCAGTTAGCCTCCTAGTATATATACTGTACATACCTCCTCCACCCACCCTTTGCAAGATTGTCTGTTCAGCCATAGCGTTCCAGTCTTTCTGCTTGTTTTTCTGCCTCCCCAGTTTTTCAACCCTTCCCTACCTTTATGGACTCTATGTCTGCTTGTTAATGCCCCTTTGGACCTGGTCTGTTTTGACACATCAAGTAAACTTTCCTGTCTGTGAAGTCATGCTTTTGGGTCGAAAGCTTGTTTTAATGAGACTTTACAGATGGAGCCTGGAACATTTCTTCAAATCTGTTCCATTCAAGAATTCAAGATACTCAGTACACAGTTCACAACAATTCTGAAAACGTTCATGACACTGAATTGTAAAAATGTAAAGAGTCATTTTAATCAAACATAAAGAACGTGCCATATTAACTAGTCTGGACCAAGGACACCAACAAATAAGAGTTTTGAGGCAGGAATGCCCTTGAAAGGAAATGAAAAGCGAACTTCATCACGCTGCAGCCTGGTCGCAGAGAGTGCAAAATATGTACAGAAAAGAAAAACAACACAAATGGCTGCAAATCCACCATGGCCAACAGTTAGATTTACATAAAATCCAATGAAACACAAAGAAGACTGATTAAAAACATATGCAGTGTGTATTGAAATGTAAGGTTGAATTTGCCATATTGACCTGAATATAAGATATTTTTTCTGGGTAATTACGTTCGTAGCCTTGGCTTGCTGTTCTTAGTAAGTTAAAGGCCATTTATTGTGTGCTTGAGAGTTAGTCAGCCCTAAAAGTGTTCAGGAAGCCCAGTTAAACCTACGGGAGGTTTTTGATGACTCGTGTTTTGCTGCCACAGAGGAAACAAGTGAAAATGAGTCAAAGCGTCTCCCAAATGTCTTTACCGCATAAATGGACCATGGACTGAATCATCTGTCGAGCACCATTCTGACCACGTCCTGGAGCCTGACAAGAGAGTGTGCGAATGTGACAGATGAACAGAATGAAGAGAGAAATGCACCTGAAGCAGTACCCGGACAAGCTACAGCGTGGGATTCACATTGTTGGAATCGGGATCGTCTTTTAATCAGGGTATCTTGTATTCCTGCCAATACAGTCATTTATCATTAACTGGCTCTGGATGTGTGTTTGTGCTACACGTTCGTATCAATCTGGGCAAATCCCCCGATCACGACATAACGGGAACCATGTCATTCTTCCTGACTGACACAGACTGTGGAAATCCAAGTATTACTTTTTTACTTCAAAGAACTGTGGTTGCGTAACTGGACTTGAGTGCATTTTTTTTTGATATACGAAGGGGGCGTGCTGAAGCCGAAATGGGTTGTTAAGTTATTGTCCCACAATGTGTAGGATTTCCAATATTACTGCCATGCAGTGGTAGTATTAAGAATGACACAAGGATCGCACACCCATACCAACTTTATTCATAAGATTCATAAAAACGTATGCCGTCAGAAGGATTTGATGACCTAGCCTACATGTGGTGGTTCTCTGTAAGGTTCAAACATAGTCAAGTACAGGAAATACAGAGAAATATTGACAACTAACAGACTTTAATAGTTTGGGGGAAGAGTTGCTTTGTTTTGCCTTGTTCCATTGATTGCCCTTACACGTCACTCTTATCCAGAGTAGCTTGCTGTGTGCGAGCAGGTGGGAATTCGGGGTGTATTATACTCAAGAGTAAAAACCTGATTTGCATTTGTTCCCACAGCAACAGATGCAGATAATGTCCAAAATCCTATCAGAATGATCCCCTCCACAACTTTTGTTGAATGTTATAAAAAGCAGAAATCTTGAATCAATGTGGGAGAACACAAAGGTATCTTGACTTGTAGATAAAATGCAAATTTATTAAAGCAAACAATCTTGAGATTAAGTTAATTTGAAAGGGTTTAAGTGGAACTGCTGTTAGAGATTGCTCGAGGCTGCAGTCACTCAGAGATAAGAGCTTCACTCTGCAGATCTTGAAATAAGCTTGAAAAAAGAAAACGCCTGCTTGTTGTGTATTTAATAGTTTACAAAGTCTGTTTATCCGAGAAGATGGAACAGGAGGAAAGAGCTGAAGGTAGGAAGGTGGTGGTAAAAAGTGAGATAAAGGATTGAATGCATTGTGAAATGAAAGAGATAAAACTATTTAAAAACGAAACAGGAAATGTAAGGGAAGGGAAGTAAGGGGGGGGGCAACCAATCAGATCAACTAAGAGTACCAACACAGAGATATTTGAGTGTGCAGTATAATGAGTTCATTTTGAATATCAGAGCGTCAGCACATCCTTTGTTTATTATGAATATACACCGAGGAGTGGAGGAGAAGTATTTCCTGTCAGAAGTATTCTCTGTGGATTCCTGAAACACCAATAAAACCAAATCATGTTTCTCAGTGAGGACCACAAGTTCCCCGAGGAGATTTACATGCAACTCTGAGTATATGTGAGCTCCTGTAAATGAGAGCCAGAGAGAGAGAGTGTGTGTGTGTGTGTGTGTTTACACACTTGTCTGTACCATCACAATTATGAATTCCATACTGTAAATCCATCTTAATCTCTCATTTTAGCAGGGTTTTTAGCTTGAATCACGAACTTGAGTGCTCAAGTGCCTCACAACTTTTTTTTTAAGTGTTTTTAAATGGATCATTTTGCCTTTTCAAGTCAAAGTTAAAAATACCAGCGAGTTGGTACAACCTCTGAGTTGTGAATATTCTCAGGTGGGGAGATGTGTCACTGTGGTTTTGACAGCTTGTTTCTTAGGAGCTATATGCATGTTGCCAACATCCAATTCCCCCCATATCATCACTACAGCTTTAGCTATACACATGTATTATATTTTGTAAATGCTATGTATTATATATATGATACAAACAATATTGGAGACACATGAAAGGAAAACTGCTTTCCTTTCATGTGTGCAACAGATATGTGGAGAGGATTTTAGAGTAGTGTTTGTTTAAACTTGCATATATGCTATTCCTAGTTTGGCACTACTACATTTAGGATGCTTAGAGGCTCCAGTTTATCATATGATTCATTTGCAAAAGATCTATGATTGAATGATGGAGAATAAAACTGATCCTAAACTCCAAGCACAGGCCTGTTTTTAATGGTCTGCACAGAATATAGAGAACAAGGGGGGCGAAGTATTTCCTACGTCCAGAATCGTTCCCCCTGGACTCAAACAGTGTGGAAAATCTCAAGTGGGCTTTTCTCAGGGGGCCACACTGTGTATATGTGTGCATTTTTACATACTTGGCAGATTGTGTGCATTCAACTGTTCCTATATGTGTGCTGGCAGTATACATATGTGCAGAAATTACTGGACATTCCCAGGTGGCAAGACTGTGTGGTGGTGTGTGTGTGTGTGTGTGTGTTTGTAAGTATGAAATAAAACTCTGAGCTACAGTAAGTCCACTATACAAATTCCATATACAAGTTTGGACAAAATACCCATTCCTATAGATGTGGCCTCATGTGTCTCGTGATTTTCCTTCAGTGTTTCAGCCGAGAGCCTGCAGATCACACACAGAAGCACAGAACTACACGTCAAATGGATTTAGGACACTTTAGTGTCATGATTCACCATCACTCACTAGTTTTCACCATTTTACGTTTACAAAGAGAACAACAATAGCCTAATTTACTGATAGGGTCATGCAATAGATCAGAGTGGCAACCCATTTTACACCCTCCTGGAATACAAGGCACAGCCTGCTGCGCTAACACACTGTGAAATCTGAAAAAAAAAGTGGCAGCTCTAATACCTATTTGCTTAGATGCTAGCTAGCATAGTGTGTAGCCTAAATTCTGGCAGTAGTCAAAACATTTTGTAAATCCATGGATGTATTGCAGTAACTGCAGGACATAATGTACATGGGTGCATCTCAGTCTACATTTGAATGTATGATATTTTGTCCTGAAATACAATCATTCTGGAGTCTTGTATGATTATTTGGTTTTTGGCACCTTGCAACACTGAGTTCACATTTTCATGCTTGGCTGGTGGTACCACACTGCAGCTTTGTAATGGTCTTAACCTCCCCATACCATCTCTTGTAATGTTGTCCATATAAGAATTTAAGAAAGATTGATTTTACTGCCATACCTGCCAAAGGTGACTCTATAAACTGTCAAGTAAAATGCCGAAAATGTAACTGTAGGAGAGAGGTTAGGTAGAGGAGGATGAGATGTGAATTTGAATTAGAGCTCCAGATCTGTCTCTCAGCGTGTGATCCCATCATGCCAAGGGGTTCTGGGGTTAAATACCTTCCTGAAGCGTCTTCAGCACTTCATGTGGAGGACGTCTGTGGTCAGGCTTCATGAAGGAGAAGGAATGAGGAAAGCAAAAAGAGAGCAGTTTAAATGCATCATTCACAGGCTTACAGTTATACATACACACATAAACACACATATCCTTTCTGCAGGTTGTTATCGGCAGGAAACAGCAAAAAGTTTGTATTCCTTCCCTCTAGAGAGGGATAGAAAACCACACAGTGTGTGTGTGTGCACTTGTACAGCTATCTTTGTGAGAACCAATTTGAGTTTAGACCTTGAGAGTGAGGACATTTTTTGGAAAGGGAGGGCATTTTGGACAAACCTTCAAAGTGCTGTTTGAGGGTTCAGACTTTGTTTTGAGGGCCAGGTAAGAATTAGGTTTAGGTTAAGTTTAGGGGAAGGGTTGGGGTTAGGCATTTAGTTGTGATGGTTATGGTTAGGGTAAGGGGCTAGGGAATGTATTATGTCAGTGCAGGTCCTCACAAGTATAGGAGTAAATGGTTGTGTGTGTTTGTGTGTAGTCCAGGTTAATTCCCGATTTAAACAAAGAGAGAAACAGACAGAAAGAAAGGAAGGAATACGAGGAAGGAAAGAGTGAAAGCAGGAAGGAAAGAAGAGTGACGCAAAGAAAGAAGGAAGAACATGAGAAAGAAAGGATGGACGGAATAACACGAGGAAGGAAAGGAAAGCCGAAGAAGTAAATAAACAAAGACGCAAAGACATAAAGCATGAAAGATTGAAGGACAGAACAGAGGAGATGAGAGAAATAGGTTTTCAAAAGACTATGATGATAAAACAGAGTAAAAGTAGAGAGAAACGCTAGAGAGTTTGGATGATGGAGAGACAAGGAGAGAGGGAGGGTAAGAGAGGAAAGTACAGAAGATGGAAAGGTGCCTATAGCCAGATGAAGGAAGGAATAGCTAGATTAGAAATATAAAGAGAAGAGAAGGAGAAAAGGAAAGTTCAAGACAAATACCCTGTCTCAGTTCTAAGCTTCAGGTAGGAGTTCAACTTGAGAACAGAGGATAAGAAAACAAAGGAAGAGGATGAGGAGAGATGGAGGGGAGGAATAAAAGAGCAAGGAATGAGGAGGGCACAGCAATCTCTAGCCTGAGGTTCAACAACTGTCCCTGCTGCAGTTCTGTCTTTTTACAAAGGTTTTAAGAACACAGGTCATATTCAGTAATATTTCATTCAAGAAACTAACATTTGGAAGCCAGTACACTGCCCACATCCTGGCTTATTCTTGTTGGTTAAATAACATGCCAGATACGGGAAGGAAACTGACCAGAGGGGGCAGCAAACTGGACTCTGAGACTTGTATAATTAAAATGCACTTGCTGTTTCCACCCATTCTCACAGATGTTACCAAATCAGTTGGTGTTAGCTAGCCAGTTTGTAAAGACAAAAAAAAATAGTATCTAAAGTGCTTACTGTCAATTAAAATTTAAAACTGGAACAATTTCATCACTGAAAAAGACTGTATGCTCTAGTAGAATACACCACTGCCTCACACAGCCAGTCTTGTGATATACAAGTGTTGAGTGGGTGAGTGGGTGTATAGTTGATTTCTAGTTGATATTCCAGTTTATTGTGTAAATTGAAACTATAGAAACGGTGTTGCTAAATGAGTTAAAATATTTATGTAATGACGTGTAGGGTAGACTTGTAAATAAAACAATATGTCATCTGCGTAAAGGTTGATTTTATGCTGCCAATCGGGGCACTGAATTCGTTAACTTTTATTGTTTTGGGCAAAGATGGTGATTGTATTAATGTAAATGTAGGGACTGTGGATGGAGCTTTATTTCAAAGGTTACCCTATAAGGTAGTGGTGAAAACGTATGCCAGAAATGTTTATGAAAACATATGCCAGAAGTGCATCATTTTATACACATTTACCTCAAAGTCAGCTTAACAATTGTTATCTTTGAGATTTCCACAAGAATTTAAGATAAACTATTGTGGGTTTGAACGAAGTTAACTGTGCATAATTACTTTGTAAAGACTGGCCCACTGACCCACAGTAAAGTTTAAATTACAGTAACATGATGGCTTAAAAGCAACCATAAAACTACTGCGATTAATGCAAATACTACTACTGTTAATACTGCTAAAACTGCTGCTAGCATGAGTACTCATACTGCAACCTGTTTTATTCTAGTTGTTGTTTGTCTGTTTTTTTCTCTTTCCTATTCTTAGTGACTTGAAGGGAAGATAATAAAGGAGTAAACTGGGGGCATACTGTAGATGATGGACTGAGACTTAGATGGGTGTAGATGGTGGTGTAGCTGACAGATCGAGGTGGAACTGATGAACCGAGGAGTGGATGGAGGAGTGCGGGTGCAGATGGAGGGATGTCAGCTGTCACAGCAGGGATGAGAGCCCCCCTGCTGCGTTTGTTTTTGCACCAGTTTGTTCGTTTGTTTATCTGCCATTTGTTTGTTCAGTCTTGTTGTCTTTCATTTCCTGTTGTACAGCGAGGCTTTGATGGAAAAATGGCACATCTGCTCCAACCAGAGCCCCTCCCTGTGCAACTCTCCCATCTACTCCTTTCTCTCTCTCTCTGTCTCTCTGACTTTTTGCTTTATGTAGGGATAGAGAGAGATAGAGGCAAGGACAGGTTAGGAAGCATGACATTGTAAATAAATTCATCCATATCCCTAACCCGCTCCCCAGGAACATTTTTCCAGCTCCTCCTTGGGAATCCTGAGGCATTCCCAAACTGGATGAGATATATAATCCCTCCAGCATGTTCTGGGTCTACCCCAACTCCCAGAGGAAGTCACCCAGGAAGCATCCTGATCAGATGTGAATAATGTGAATAAGCAGTAGCTCTAATTCAAGGTCTCTACGGATGTTTGAGCTCCTTATCCTCCTTCTAAGGTTGAGCCCAACCACTATATTAAGACTCCTTTCCGCTGTTTCCGAAAGCTTGTGGCCATAGGTGAGGGTTGGAACGTAGATCTGCTGGTAAATATAATCCTGACCGCTTCAAACTTGACTGCAAACCACCCCAGTGTGTGCTGAAGGTCACAGTCTGATGAAGACAACAGATCAAAGAGCAGAGATGAAATTCTGAAGTCCACAAACAGGACACTTTCCTCCCCCTGGCCCCACCTGGAGATTGTGTCCATGAAGATCCAAAACAGAGTTGGGACAAGGAACAACCCTGGCGGAGGCCAACAGCCACTGAAAACGTGTTTGACTTTGTGCCATGAATATGGACACAGCTCTCACTTTGGTTATATAAGGATCGGAGGGCTCGTAGCAACGGTGGGTTGTGATCAGTTGACAGTTGTCCAAGACATACAGCCGCAGATCTGATGATATGACCACAAAGTTGATCATCGATCTTTAGCCTAAGCCTACACTTTTTTTAAAAAGAGGCCACAAACACAAACAATCATTCACTGCCAGTTGTCCACTCTGCTTTTCAAGCAAAATGTACTGGTCCGCACACACTAATAAAACAAGTGTCTGAAGAAAACTACTTCATTTCAACCCGCATCTCAAAAAGCAAAACCAGCCCTGTTATATTAATTTATCAAAACCATAATATTCACATCTAAGTTAGTAGTACACGACACATCAGGCTCAATGTGCAGCTAATGCATAATTTTGGCAAATATGACAAAACCATGTCCTCTTCCATGCATGGATAGCTGCCTTCATTATTCCTCCAGGTCTTTTAAAGTTATGCCGTCCGGCCTGAAAAATGCTCCAGCAAGTTTCCAGTGTTTAATGAACAAAATTGTTGGTGACCTTAAACTGTATTTTGTACTTCTGTAGTCATCTCTGTCAACACACAGGAGAATCTCATCCTGTGCTTTCTCTTGCTTGGCTGTTGGTGGTGTAACAACACAGTCCAAAGCCTTTTATGTAGAAAGTACATTTGAGAAAGCATACTACTGTATATATATATATATATATATATATATATATATATTTTGGGTACTCTGCCTCTCCTTATTTAACTTTTCCCCTGCTTTCTTCTCCTCACTTTTAGTTCTTTTAGCTCTTTTAGTTCCCCTCCATTTCCACAGTCTGATCGCCTCCCCTTTACCTCACTCTTCTGTTCTATTTGCTTTCTTTTATTTTGTATTTTCCCGTCTCACTTATTCTTTATTCTCCTTTCTCTCCTTCACCCCCCCTCCCTTCTCACTTGCTCCTTATCTCCCTTCTTCCCTCTGTACCATTGTCCTCATCTTCCTTCTCCTCTGCTCTCAGGGTAGGAGATAAACCCACAGAGCGATAATCTGTAGCTAAATAGACAGCTGATCCCTTTAAAAGCCATGCTACGGAGGGGAGGAGAGTGTTTACATGGCCTTCAGCAAATGTGCTGCTCTACTGGGAAATTAATTAGCCGGCCCAACTCTCAGATGCTTCAAATTCTCCCCGTTTTCCCCCCTCTCCACATTTCAAGTTATTTCTCTCTTTCTTCCTGAGATTCTCTCTTTCTCTGTCTGTTGCTTGGTTTCCATCCAAGGAATTTCTTGCCAATTATGATGTGGCGAATTTGGAAAAGTGGAGGAAAGCTGGCGAATATCAAAGCTGCGAGAAAGTTCTACACACTCGTCATTAAAAGGAATGATGTGATAAACAGTTATGGAAATGCATGTGTTGCAGAAGTAACCACAGGCTTGGTGCAGTCTGTCCATTTTTTTCCACAACTAATTGAAAAGTGACTCCGGACTTTATGAAAAGTTTCTCTAAGATATTTCTAAAATAATTTAAAAGTATTTTAGTTCCAGCAGGAACTGATGTGCAATATTGGGATCTTATAAAGCCCATTTCCGTTGTTTTTGTCTTCACATGAAAGCATGAAATATGGCTGTTACCTGACAAGAAAGAATAGAAACGTACCCAAATACTTATCAGCTCTCAAAAGACATTCTCCACTTTCCACATAGATATGTTTTTGTTTGATGTGGTGGAAGTTAATTTGTTTGCTTTATCGTCAGCGTGACAAGTATGCCTCCACTTCAAAGCTCTCATTACCACCAATAAGGTTTGCGCACAAAAGCAAAAGCAGGTTTTTAATGTATCCAAGACTTGCAGATAGCAGAACGAAATGAATCAAAGAAGACAATTACACACAAACGCACAAGATTTGTCAAATGTGTTACGACCCCTCCCTACTTTCTGCCTGCAGTGGTTAGATTGGCCCTTTTCCTGCAGGAGTTTGCAGTCGGGGGTGGGGGGGGCGAACCTCTCTCTCTCCTATATGATATACACCGCCCAGCTTTTTATGTTGGTTTGGTCCAACATTTTGCTGTCTGCAGCACATACACCATTCCTGCTCATCCATTCATTCCACCAATTACTGATACTAATATTCACATCCCATGATCTTATTTTGTAATGAAGTTATGTATGTATATATATATATGTATTTATGTATAGTTTTATGTCTTGGTTCATTGGTTCAAAGGGACAGACAGAGGTAGAGACATACAATACTTAGAATTAGAGGGAAAGATTTACAGGCAACATCTGCATACATGTACATATGTGTACATCCATTCAGAGGAAAACTGAGAAAACTAGCAAACATAAGAAAAGAAGAACACTGCTATCTGCCTCCCCGTCTGTCCTCACATGTCAGCTGTATTTGTGATGAGAGAGAGAGAGCAAAGTGGATGGAGAAACTGCTGATGGAAAAAACTGATGCGGTGGTGTGATGTGTATGTTTTGCTGAGTGTGTGTAACTCAGAGGAAGCTGATCACTGAGTGTGTGTGTGTGTGTGTGTGTGTGTGTGTGTGTGTGTGTGTGTGTGCCCAGCCATCACACAGCCGGTTGCGTTTAGTAATGTCTTGAAAATCTGACATCTTGTTGCTTCACTTTTCTTCGAGGGCCGATGAGAGCAGGGTGTTTTTCATAAGTTTCCTCTCAGCTCTCCGTTGGACGCAGCTGTGAAGTCTTAATATGATTTGTTTGGCTCAAATTGTCTTGAGGCTCCTGAACCAAAAGGTTGCTTTGTCCTTCCAGCCAGCTGTCCATCTTAGATGAGTGCTTTCAAGTTTCTACCCTTCAAAGACGTCGAGTGCGTGTGTGCCTGTGCATTATTCTGTCTGCGTATGTATGGACAGAAAGACATCACAGCGGCAATGGTTAACTTCTGCAAGGATGCGAACACGGATAGCCAGAGTATGGACACATTAAGTGTTTTGGACAGTGCACATGCAGCCACAGAGGAGAGGGCGCGTGGCCTGGGGGCCAAACAACAGGGCACAGTTGGCTGGAACATTTTGTCTTAGGGGGTTAAAACAGTGGGCTTTAAATGTTAATGATGTTGGTGACCACTAACTTCAGTGTCCATCATTCACTGACTTTAAACGTGATGCGATTGATTTGATTTGTGCCTGTGGACCAAAAACCAGAGGCTGCTGTTGCTCCTAAATGACAATCGATCAATCGCCCTGATCACTGAGGCGACCGGTCTGTGCGTCACTAAGCAGAGGAAAACAGTGAGGAAGACGGAGAGTAAACAGGAAAGACGAATGTGAGCAGGAGAGGAAGGGCAGAGTGACGGAGAGCAGAGAGCCACAGACGCACTGCTGTGAATGGAACAGCTGGAGCGTCACGTGTTTCATTTACCCTCCACTTAACCTTTCCCTCCTCCTCTCCTCACTGTGTCGCCCCTCCTGATTCGCTCTAACAGCCCTGTTTTACCCCCCGCTCTGCCCGAGAGTGTGTTCGTGTCATTATTTACTCCCTGTTAGATTATACTGGTGTTTATCATGTTAGCATGAAATCTTATCTTCAATAATATTTGTGATTGTTTGAATTAGGATGGACTAACCAACTCTTAGATGCAAATCTTAATAAATCCTAACCCTAGCTTAGTCCAGGTAGCTGTCGTCGTCTGTGTTCACCAAAAGTGCAGAATTTGGGGATTTGTCAAGTTTAGTGTCTATAATTGTTAACTTCGAATAGAGGCCTAATATATCAGCAGCGTCAGTACAAGAAACATATAGCAGTATTAGCCTTCAGTAACTTCTCAGTGAATCAACACTGACAGACAGACAGGCAGACAGGCAGACAGACAGACAGACAGGCAGACAGACAGGCAGACAGACAGACAGACAGGCAGACAGACAGACAGGCAGACGGCTGAGCAGACAAACATACAATAAAACAATCTGCTGCTGTGAGTTGTGAGCCGACTTTTGATACAAGTTCTCTTTCTCTCCATCATCCTTTCTCTCAGCTTCTTCTCTTTCTGTTGTCCATCAACACACACACACACACACACACACACACACACACACACACACACACACACTTACCCATTTCAGTGATTGAGTTGTGTTGGAGCTGCTGAGCTGAAACAGCTGGCTGCCTTTCCTTTGATAGCCTGAGCTCCCTTTCTCTCTCCTTTTTCTTTATCCTCTCTCTCTCTCACACACACACACACACACACACACACACACACACACACAGGTTGCAGTGGCTGTCAGATTGTTCAGACAGACGAACACTGACAGATTCTTCAGAAGCAGAAACAGCAGCAGCAGAATTATGAGTGAGAAATGACCTTTTTTTTTATGGTAAGTCCCAAAGCATTTACTGTAAAACTCTTTGCTGAACTGACTTCACCTTGTGGATGTATCACTATAAGAGAGACTGCCGATTGCATAGTGCATTGAGGATGTCCTTGCTGCTGCCCCCCCCCCACACAACCAAACAGAGAAGCCGGTCTTTATTGAGACTCTACGGAACGACTCAAGTGTTCTTTAAACTGTCTGGATGCATTAAAGTGTCTGGATGCTACAAGAAGCACAACTGGTAAAACAAACTGCTAAGCACATCTTCAAAGAAGAAATGAATGTCGACATTTTAGTTTCTTACTGTCTTAATTTGACACCTTTCCACTGCAGTGCGTGTCACAGCAGGCTTCATTAATTAATTCAGTCTCTGTTTATCTCAAGTGTTTTGCATTATGATTCATTTATTTCCCCTTGTCACATTTTCTTCCCACACAAGTTGTATTTAGGTGTTAAATGAAGCTATTAGTAATGTCAGCAGGATCTAAAACCCGGCTGACATTTAATGGGAGGCTGATTTTATTAATTGTGTTCATTATTGTTGAAGCTGTTCTATTTTTAGTTTGTTTCTTTGTTTTTCTTCTAGCTGTGACAGTCACACTCGCCTGATAATACAAAAAGGAAGCTCATTAAGGTCTTTATTTATTTACTCATATTTTTACATTTGACACTCCCCGTCCCAGACCAGTGAGACTATCCAGCTGTTTTTCACATCTGTCGATCCACCCAAACACACCTGAGCTCGATCTGGTGCCGGTGGTTCTGCACCATTTATCAAAGAAGTCGAAGACATTTAGACATGTTGTTTTGTTTCTCCCATTTAGTGCAGACAGCAAACTTGTAGTCAACCAAGTCTGAGAAGAAGAAGAACACACAACCTCAACAGTGTATTTTAAATTGATCTGTGAATAGTGTACAGATGTCACACCTGTGTTGGACAGATATGGTCCTCAGAGGACTTTTGCCCCCACATCAACAGCAGCATACGCTTTTCAATTATCCAGTGAAATGAGTTAACATCTAATAGATGGATTGGCATAAATATTTGTTTAGCCATTCGTGATATATCCTACTGACTTTTCCTTTATGCCAGTGAGAGTTGTGGTTTTGAATGAGATCAACAACTATTGGATTCATTTGGACATTCATGTTCCCTAATTCACAAATCTAAAATAAGATGGTGAAAGTTATACCATCGGCATGCTAACATTCTCATTGTGAGCATGTTAGCATATTGATGTTAGCATTTAGCTCAAAGTAGGCGCTAGCACGGCTGTGGGACATGCTCGAAACAACCAAATTCGTACGACATAATGAGCGGCAGTGTCTAAAGGCAAAGTGTGTGTACCTTATGCACACTTTCAGACCGTGTTTCTTGGTGTTGCACTTGTTTTTACATATAAAAAAGTGACATAAGTAGTTGTTGCGTACTTTCACACACAAGGTGTTCTGGGTGCCACATAGCGTGAGCATGCAGCTCTTTCCATACATGTGCTGTCATGTCTGAATGAAGCCGTGATGAACATTAGCGTAAAAGACACCTATGTCTGATTTACAAAAAGCCTCACTGTAACAGATAGATGAAGCCAGCAATGGTACGTATTCCACGTGTGAAGTGTTTATGAGTGTTTGGAACAAACTGATTATGCCGATGGACTGCGGAGAGGTGGATTATTCTCGAGGAGTAGTTTTAGACGTTTCAGTGGATGTTTTATACTTTTCTCACATGAATCTCAGGCTGCTGTTCCCCATTAAGAAATCTTTTACAGTCATCTTTCAAGCATAAAGGATAGTTAAGATAGATTGTGGGAGGAGTGTCACTTTAACAGACATTAACATTCAAAGGAGCTGAATAGCACTCCTCTTTAAAGGCATCCTAAACTTCAGACCCAGAGTCAGATAAAGGAAACTCCCAGCAAAATGTCGTTAGGGGGAAAGCCTCATTAGGAGCATCTAAAATATCCTCCTTCATTACCATCAGCAGCCCTCATTAGCACATAATCTGCCCAATCATTCAATTCTGATTTGTCTGATCATTAAACGAGCGGCCGGCCCCTGAACGTGTCAGATCTGCTTCGTTGGAAAGAGCAGAGGGATGGAGGGTTCGGGCTCACGCTGTGTTAAAGCGACGTCCTGGAGGTTCGCTTCCACTTTATCTCCCGCATTTGAATGTGTTTGATTTGGGGTTTCAGAGGGGCAGCACTTCAAGACGGCTGTTTTGTGTGAAGCACCACACTGCGCCACAGCTCCTCACAGGAAAAGCGCTGAAAATCAGGCACTGAAGCTCACTGAAGATATCAGCCTCACCGACAGTTTGAGAGTGGCCTTGATTCTTTGAAATGCAGGGCTCATTTGTTTTGATTTGTGAACCCCGAGGAATAAAGTGTGAATCAGACCTGCAATTTTAGGGAAAAAGCAAATATAGGTTGAAAAAAAAGCTGTAATATGTTACAGGGTATGGAGGAGTAGTTGTAAGCAACTGGGTTAGAAAGACAAAAAGTGAATGTGTGTGTGTGTGTGTGTGTATACACCCTCTAGTGTTCTTCCAAAACTTTTAAAAAGGGCTAAATTTTCATGCCTAGGAGGAAAGTGCATTCATCACATATTGTATGTAGGCCAATATATCTTCATGTAGCCGTGGCTGTTACTAATGTTTATTTCATAAGTCACTGAGGCTTCCATGAGCGCAGATAAGCTGCTGTGTTTCTCAGGAGAGCAAAGGGGTTTTATGGTTGTTATACATTTACATTTTAGGATTTTTATGCAGGGAGACTTACAATGAGCGCAACAGTAGGATGAGCTTTAAGTAGCTCATTTGCATTTTACATTTGAGGTATTTAGATGATTTGTTTATCTGCTGTAACTCACAGTCAGTTTAAGAGTACATAAACATCAGTTACTAAGACAGGAGAGAAAAGAGGAGTAGGATTTTAACAGACTTTATTGTGTAACTGATAGCATTTGTCCGAACATGTGTTTGGTCTTGATTCTATTTTGGAGCAACAGCATTTCAGCAGAGAGCGAACGGCAGAATATCTTTCAGTTCCTCGATCAGTTTCTAAGAGAGAAATACTTTGTAAAAGCACAACCTTTTCAAAAACAACATTTGTGCACTGGAGCGTAACACAAAACTGCACTGATTACGTTTTCAAGGCCGCTTCAGACGCTCAGGTCTGACATATTAACACCTTTATGACTACAACTCACTTCAGCTCTGTTTTGGCTTCTTCACCGGCTTGTCTCTAACTTCGTCTGTCTGCTGGAAAACCCAAACTATTTTAGGTAAAAGGCTAAACAGCTGTGTAGAGCTGCAGAGGTGGTGTTACTGTGATAATTCATTCATCATTTGAGTCATTGAAAATAAATGCAGCTTTAATATCTGCTCTATTTTTGTAATTTCTCCTAGTATTAAAGCATTGAACATGTGGTATTACATCATAGTGATAACATTCACTCACAATTTTAAGCGCAGTTCTGCTGTGCTGTATGATGATAAATATTTCCTACATCATTATCACTATTTCCTAAGTAGCTGCAGAGAGAGAGGCCCATAACTCCATATTCTCATAACATTCAGTATTTTCCTAATTAAGCATTTAGTGTTTGTTATCATTGCCAGGGAGAAATGATCTTTTAATATCCCATTGAAGCTGGAGCTCTGAATAATGTTTATTTGATGAGTGTCTGTTGTTGACGTCTTCCCCTCGCTAAGTCTGCAACCAGAGCACCAGAGTCAGTTCAGAGGAGGAAAGACCAGTTTCAACCTTGTTGTCATAGAAAACTACAACACTGATAAATGTAGAATCTTCTAATTCTCTGAAATTTAACCCGAAATTTACATGCTTATGATTTCAGCAGTTGGAGATAAATACGACCGATAAGTTGGAGGATATTTGAAAAAACAAAAAGATCTAACATAACAGGGCATTTTAAACTAGACTTAAGGGATCATTGCTACTTACCTGTTTCTTCCAACACATCTTTTTTATATTGCCAGATGTTCATCTTGTCTGTCTAGTCTGTATCGCTTCAGAATCAGCCCCCGTCAGTGCTTTCTTTCTCCTCGTCGGTAGTGGGTATAAGTTGCTGCTCTGTAACCGAATCTCAGTGTCCTAAGTGCTGTACACAAGGACATTAAATACACACAAAGAGAAAAATACCGACGGCAACACACACACGCCTCTCTATGTCAATGTCCTGTCCACGTAGATGTGGAGATAACCATGCAAGTACACTAGACAGACTACACAGATAAAGCACCATAAAACAGGAAGCTCCGGATCATTCATGACTACATGACTGAGTCCTCTTCAAAAACCGGTTTCAGTTTGAGTTTAAACTGATCCCAGTCAGGATCCAGTTTGAGTTCTCTTGATCCCCCCCGAACAGAAAAAGCAGTTTACGTTAGGGCACCTTAGCATCCCCATCATGACGGGATGATGCTCCATTGCATCTCATCATTGACTTTCATTCAACCACAGGAGGTTCACCATAATGTTACCCACAACTGTTGCTTAAGCCTTAGCCTTGACCTGACTTTAACCTGAGCCTATCTCTAACCTTAACCGACACATACGATATATATATATATATCCAAATATATTGGGTCATCATGGTTGATTGTGAGTGTTTATGAGCTTCTTCTTTGTGAGGACCAATTTTAGACATTTCAGAGAGGTTCTCAATTCTTTGTGCTGTTCAAGGGTTGAGACGTGGTTCGAGTTTAGGGAATGCATTATGTCATTGAGGGTTCTCACAAAGAATGTACAAATGTGTATTTTCCTGTTACCCAGGGGATTTTGTGCATGCAAAGTTGACAGTTTCCTCCCTCGCTGTGCTGACGTCTAAACACAATTACTGCTTCTGTTTCTCCCTCTCAGTGTCATATTGATTCATTTACATCATTAACATTTAGGCTATTGATTGTCAGACTTCTCCACTGTTGCCTGATAATAGTTTTTCCATTAGCCTGATTCACTGCATTGTTCTGAACAGATACATGCTCTATTGTTGGCCTGCTTTCATTAACTCTTGTTTTTTGTAAAAAAACAAAACAAAAACAAAACAAAACAAAAGCTTTGTGGCTGCTGCAAGTTGTCAATTTGAAGCAAGAGAAGAGATAGAAAGAGGCACTCGGCCTTAAACTGCTAACCATCATCATTTAGTCACCAGAAGCCTTGATGTTTTTTAACTTTGACAGGTGCAACAAGCCATTCAGTCACCCATCTTCATGGATAACGCTCAGCCCAAACAAATGTTTTGCAGAAAGTAACTTCATGGCTACAACAAGCACCATTACAGTTTAAGTTAAGTTTAAGAGAATCCATTTTTTGGGACGCAGAGTTTCTGACCACTTCAAATGGAAGACGCCTCAGCTATGACACATTACGTTCGAGTATGATGTGACCTCTGTCAGTCACATGAACCCTGACATCTGTAGACTATTCATATAACAGGAATTTACGTCTTAAGAGACTCATAAAAACATCCTGTTTGTTTGTTTGTTATTAGAAAAGTTACACAGTGCAGACGTAAAGCCCTTCATCTCTTTTTGGTCCCCCACCCCTTCCCCTTCTGCCTCTTCATAAACTTCTCCCTGGTTGACTTCTGAAGAGGCAGAACAAGAGGAAACAGTACAGACTAGTTAGCCGCACACACACACACACTCAAGTGTGGAAATGAGATTAAGCTTTCTGAGGTGGCAGATAAGAGCGCCACTTCCAAGACGAGCTTTTTCATTTTTACTTTTTGTGTTTGTTTCTGCATTGAGAAGGCGCTTCCTCACATCCTCGCCGACGAAACACTCCTCACAGCGAAGGCTTACCGGCTGCTGACGCCTCCCAAAGCTGACGCGCTCCAAACAGAGAGATGTGCCGCCAGTAGCTGTGAATTGAGTTGTTTTGTTTTAGTGTGTAGATGTCGAAAAAGGAAGCTGGAAGGATGAACGTATGTGTGTGTGTGTGTGTGTGTGTGTGAGGATGCATGCTTGTGTGTTTTTGTATTTATGTTAAGAGGAAGAAGAAAAGCTTAATTATGCTTCTCTTAGGGGCATAGAAATGTATTTATTAATGCTTCGTCTTTGAATTCAGGGTCATTTTGAGGTCAGAGATGAGGGTTTTTGAGTTTAACATCTTTTTGACTTAAAGTCTGTGAAAGCATCTGTACTGAATCTGGAGCAATAAAGGCCTGTCAGAGCAGATCCATCTTCCCTGCAGGGTCCGGTCCTCTGCCATGAAACAGTCCGCAGGTTTTTGTTCCAGCCATGCATTTCAGCAGCTGAGTTCACTAATTAGAAGCCTCCCTCTTTGATTGAGGATAATTAGTGAAATCAGCTGCTGTGGTGTTTGCTGTCCTGATAAAACTCTGCAAACAGTTTGACAGCAGCTAAACTCTGAGCTCACACACAAGAATGTTTAGCTCAAATCAACGTCTGAAACATTTAGTCTGTTATTTACGAGGAACAACACTGATCCATGTAGTTTGAAACAAAACTTCAGGAATGAAGTTAAAGCATATTAATGACCTATATTTGCAAATCCATCAGCTGAAACTAGACTGGAGAGACTTTAGTGTCTGAAATAACTGAACTGCTGATAGAAAAGTTGAAACAAGTCATTTCTAATGCTCAATCTAATACAGCCAGAACCAAAGAGCTTTTAGTGTTCATTGAAGGGTTTTTGACGTTGAAAAGCTCCGTCGCCAACGTGGCGTTTCAACGTTTAGCAGACAAATTCACCCTCATCCACTTCCCTGTTACCATGTTTAAATGTAATGTATTTTTTATGCTGCACTGAATAATACTTCCTGTTTGTTTCTTTATCATGTGTGCCAGCATCTGCTCATTAGCTGCCCCCGTTTCACTGTCTGCACCACCGTCACCTTGACAAATGACAGTCCATTCACTTTACTGAGTGACTGAACACAGCAGACAGAGGAGCTCTGTACAAAAGTCCTGAATCTGAGGCTCAGCTTTGAGTTTCATAAGTGAATAAAAAGCCCTCAGAAGATAAAACACCTTTTGTGTTTTCCAGATTTAACACAAGATTAAACATTCCCTTTCATTTCTCTGTCTATTTTTACTCCTTTTATACTGCAATACATCGCTTCAAGCACATCGGCAAGATGAGTGTGTCTACAGTTGTGAGTGTGGTTGTCTGTGTTTTCTTGATGAGTTAAAATAATGCCATTAAAGAGGAGGGTGTTTGTGTTCTTGATAAATATACACAGGATTAAACTGGGCCAGAATGATCTGGGAAAGGTTTTCACCACCTTTGACTGATTCAGCCATAAGTCTGACAGGCACTTTCATACTTTCAATTCAGGTCATTTTTCACAGGATGCAGTCTGGCAGCCCTTCCAGCTGGTGTACTTGCTAATCCGATCTGAATGTGGCACCCACAGACCCGCCCAAACCAGCATGCAAACATACAGAAAAAGTATGAAAAACAATGTTTGTTGCATCTGCAGTCGTCAACATTAGTCGAGAACATTGCCTTCTGAAGCATATTGGGATTCGGTACTGTATGGAGGCCACTGGTTCTACTGTCCAGTCTGGCCACAGCAAGCAAGTCGTTCAGATAGCTCTGATTTTTATATAAGTATACGTTTTGTTGAACTTCTTGAGTGGCACAAGATCTCTTACATCCCAAAAAAAGCAAAACGTTTCTAAAGAAAATACCTGTGTTGCACCAACACCACCTCCTGGATGTGCCAGTTGTGTGATGTTGTCCTGTACATTGACGTACGAATTCACACAGAATGGAAGACAGAAAGTCAGCAGAAGCTCTTTACACATGTTTTTAAAATAACTTCATTCAAAGAGCAGCTAGGCTGAACATCTGTAAATTCAGTTTCAGCACATATTTGCACGGTATATACTCAACCACAATATTACCACTATTACATTTACTATAATTCAAACATCTATTTCTTGATCTAGTGATGTACTACAGAAAGGCTCAGCCATAGAAACGTGATGTGTGAGTCATTGTTCTGTGTGTGTGTGTGTGTATATGTGTGGGGGGGTATCTATTTGCTAGGGATGAACTAAATCCCTCCTGGCTGCCTCCGCTCATCTTTGCTCAGCAGTAAAGAAGTGACTCAGCTGACAACAGAACATTTGAGAGCAGGTCAGGTGGAGCTCCGCAGCCCCTCTGCTCAACAGAGACTCAGTCACAACACCAAGTCTCACTGCTTCAAAAGCACATCAAGCAGCACGGGACAGGACAAGTGCTGCAAAATATGTGTTTATGTTCTGTCGAGAGTGACACTTCAATGGATTTAAAGACTTCAACTGAGCTCTGCTTTGGTTTATTCTCACCTCGGCTGCACACATCGCTGCTGCTCATCTGCAGTCGGCAATATCTTCATCACTCTTTCATCTCTTCTTGCACTCTCTGCTGATTCCTCCCTCTGTCCTCTTTGAGTTGTTTACAATGTCAGTGATGTAAGACTTCACAGCTACAAAATGCAACTTTTGATCTTTAGGCAGCTAAGCGAATTGTTAGTCCTGCCCTCCTCCTCTGTAACACTTGTCACTTATCTTCACTCGCCGTCTCTGTGAGATAATCTGGCACCGTTAACGTGCTCTGCAGAAAACACAGTAAATTGGCCAGAATCTGAGCAATACACAGCCAGCCCCTCTGTCACTGCTCAGGCAACCCTTTCATCTCCTTAAAGGGAAACTTTGCTGATTTTCAACCAGCTTTGTGTATCATTACAATGTGCGCAGTATGTGCAAATGAACAATGTTTAACTCCCCGCTCACCACGCGCCATCTGACGGACTTTTGCCGGCTCCGAATCAAGAGAGAGGCGGCTCCTCACCGCTCCGAAATCAAAACATCCTATCCAAAATCAACTGGCTACGACAGCCACTGGAACACCACGGCAGAAGACAACGTTCCTGTAGACAGGAGAGATGACGGTGGCGGCCTAGTCTCAGGTGAAACTCTAAAACCCTAATGGAGGATCTCAGACTGGCATCAAGCTCACATGAGGTCAGGAGTTCAGTATAGGCATTAAAATGGATCATTAAAAAATATTTTGCAAAGCTTAAAGTTTTCAGATTTCAGTCCTGGTTGATTTGGCAACACCCCTGGTTACCGTGGTAACAGCAAGTGCAGCATAACGCCAGAGCAAACCCTCGTTGAGGAGTTAGAAGTGCAACAGAAGAGCAATGGGTCTGTTTACAGAGCAACTAAACAGTTTGATCTGGTTTCATTCTTCTTTTCTCCCAACTTCTCTTTTATTCTGTCTCATTTCTGAACCTCCTCCGTTCACATTCCCCCAGCTTTCCTTGTCTTCTTTCTGTCCTCGCTCTCTCTCTTTCTCCTCTGTTCTTTGTCTCCTGTCTCCTCTGATCTCCTCCTGCCCCCCCCCCCCCCCCCCCCACCCTCTCCCCCTTTACCTGTAAAAGAACACATAAATATTTGAGAGATGAGTGGTGTTGAAGCATTGAAGCCACTCTGAGTCCTGTGTGTGCGTGTTACTGAAAATGTGCATGTCTGCATGTGTGACTCAGAATAGTGACTGTGTGAGTGTGTGTGTGAGTGTGTGTGTGAGTGTGAGTGTGTGTGTGTGAGTGTGAGTGTCTGTGTGAGTGTGTGTGTGAGTGTGTGTGTGTGTGTGAGTGTGTGTGTGAGTGTGAGTGTGTGTGTGAGTGTGAGTGACTAATGCCCTGGTCTCATCTCCCATGGTGCCACTTGCTGCGACACGTGAGCATTCAACACGAAAAGCACAAAGCTGCTGCTGGCAGCTGTGGAAGGAAGGAAGGAAGGAAGGAAGGAAGGAAGGAAGAGAGAGGAAGGAAGGAAGGAAGGAGGAGTGGAAAGAAAATGTTAGCATGCTAACTAGCATGGTAGACGTGGTATCTTTACTTTCACTTTGTTAACATTTCAGCAACTAACAGCCTCACAGAGCTGCTAGCATGGCTGAAGACTTATTGTATTATAATACAAGTGTTTTATGAGTAGTTGATTTGAGCAGGTCTTTAAGAAGAATGTCAGTGTCCTTCCTTCCTGTTTGCCTCCATGTCTGAGATGTACCTTACCTGAATAACCTGTATATGATGCTTTTAATATATCATGAAGTTGTAATGATAAAACGTTCGACTGGGTAGCTTCCCTCCTCATCTAATGTGTGTTCTGAAGCAGTGACATGGTCTTAAATCCCAGAATGCCATTCGCCTCAGCACGCTAAGGTTTGACACGAAACACAGCCCAGCACACCGGCCTAAACCCAAGAGATGAGAGAAACTCTGTAAACAATAGGCGAAGTAAAGGAGAGGAAGAAATGAAAGGGAAGGAAGCAGAGAAAGAGGAGGCAAATTCGATCTTAGGCAAAAATGATCTTATACAGGTTATTCAGCCAATAGGGAGCCACTGGAGGTGCATCTCAGACATGGAGGCAACAGAGAGGAAGAAAGGGCACTGACATTCTTCTTAATGTCTGAGAAGAGGAGAGAAGGATTGGAAGAGGACAGGGAGTCAAGAGAAAAGTTGTTTTTCAAACAAGGAGTGGAAGGATGTGTGCATTTCGGTTTCCTCACAGCAGCCTTATTTTAGTGAGCACAAGGAAATCTGAATGCTCATAGTTTAAGAAGCGAGTAAGATTACACACAATTTTCACTTCTCTCATTGTGATCTGACAAGGCTCCGGAGGCAAGAGCCGAGACAAGACACCCTTTCCAGTAGGTTGCACAATAGATGAGAGATAGCTCTCCCTTTCATTCACACATCAAAATAAATCCTTTCTGATTAGACAAACCCATCGCTGCGTCTTTTAAACTTGAAAAACATGATCAACCAAAATACATTTCTGTATCCAACCATCCATCCATTTTCTGCAGTTAATCCAGATCCACCTTTCCTTGGGGATCCAGCGCATTCCCAGGCCAGACGCTGTATATATAGATATATATATAGATATATAGATATATATCTACATATATCTATATATGTATATATGGAGTCACGGTCACAGGTTGTCATTTGTGTATTGATTGGTTGCCAACCGTCAAGAAGGCGGGTCTTATCTACTATGATCCTGTCAGAGGGCAGATAGCAGAGAGGAGAGTGGGGTTCATTTCTTTCTGCATCTATGTGTTAACCCAAATGAACTAAAACCAGCGCAGAGCTCAGTGCAGTTGTTAACACCAGATGAGGATGCCGGGCTGCCCCTCCACCACTCAATGACTGCGAGTAACGCTGCGGGGTGAAGAAGAGTGAAGCGGCTGAAGCTGGGGTGTCATGTAAGGCCTGCGTCCTTTTCTTGTTGGTGGCAGCCAAGGCATTCAGTGTATGTTGTGGCCTGTTAGTGGCTTATTGGACGGGCCCAGAACACCTCTGCAGGGAGGTGTCCAGGAGGCATTGTGATCAAATGCTGATCTCAACTCCAAGCTCCGTGTGGATGTCTGCAGAACTACATCATCTGCAAAAAGCAGAGAAGCAATCTTGAGGCTACTGTAACAGACACTCTCCAAACCTTGGCTGCACCTGTCCATAAAAATCACAAACAGAATCAGTGACAAGGCACAACCCTGGCAAAGTCCAAGAAAACATGCTTGACTTCCTGCCGAGAATGTGGATACAGCTCTCACTCCAGTTATACAAAGACCCAATGGCTTGGAACGTCCCAGGGGACACATCATAAGCCTTGTTCCAGTCTGCAAAGACTCCCATGACCCTGCAGTATCCTGGCATGAGCTTTACCAGGGAGGGTTAACATTTTCAAGTTTAATGTTGATGAAATTTGGGCATTTCAAAAAATGACAAGTCGCTTCGATGTCTCAACAGCTTCCATATTTATTTTATTGGTCTAACATGTTAATTATCTCTGGATGTGTTTTAGACGTCAATGTCAACACTAAAACTGTTGCCAGGATAAGACTAGACTGTATTTTTCAAGATGGGCACCATGTCAGAGATGTCAAACTGCCCGATGAACCACGACTAATCATTACAACCTGATGCTAAGGTGACTGGGGAGGAATGTCAATATCCATCTCAATCATCATCATGGACATTGCCAAACTAAGCAAGAGCAGGAAAAACAAATGCAAAGCTAACATGCTAATCACACACACATGCCTGACATTTGTTTGTTTGTCTGCACCTTAGTCTATTAGCCAACTTTCCATTTACCACAATTAATATTACTAATTCTACAGGAAAACACATTACAATAGCACACAGCAATCCAAACCTAAGCCTCTCCACTTTGTTTACTGCACATTTTATCCATGTGAGCTGTGCTGCTATCTCAGCAGACACACAGGCAACACAAGCAGGATTTATGGATAAGTTGACATTTTATTATGCTTATCATGGGCAATGAAAATCATCTCTGTTGTAGGAAGGACACTCACAAAGGTCTAATTTTTCTCTCTATATCAGGAGCTGTACAAGTCATTACAATTATTCAATCACACACACACACACGTAGCGCACTAATGTACTGGTACTATGACATTTTTCTGCTTATCATTGGTTATGAAAGCTACTGCTAGAAATAAGAGACACATTCACGACAAATGCCTCCATTAACATAAAAATGTGCATAACTCGAATACATATTTGAATTCAATAAGACAGAAGGACACACAAACACACACAAACACACACACACAATCCTCCAAGCAGGGTGAAGTGGAGATCCTGATTGTGCTGCATGAAATGAATAACCTTTATAACCTAACGTTTATTAATCTCCATGTTGTCACAGAGCTTGTGATGAAGGGTGGTTTTTCCTGCAGCTTTGCTGCCCAAAATGCTGGAAAGCTTTAATCTCTCATGAAGAAATATTTGGTAAAGGGCATCAGTTGAGCCTGAAACTGGAATAATGATGGACAGCTGCAGTAAATAAGAGATTGTGGAGCAAACTAAAGTCACATGAGCGAGGGACACTGCCTTTTGTACTCTCTGTAGCCTCATGTTTATGGACCAGTCTTGACGTTCAGACGTTGCCCTGTGAGGCCTATATTAACCTGTCAGATTAGAATATAAAACCAATTCTGCTAATATATATTATAGCTGTTGTACAGTTTTCATCAAGACAAGGCTTAGTCTTATTTGACAGTGGCTCTCTTTGAAAGTGACCTTTGTTTGGGTGGTGTGGGAGTGTCTCATGTCCACCCTGAACTACACACATACACAAAATACATGGACTATACCAAACACATGCATTCACATAAACTGCCGTACAACTGTCCATGCAGACATAATGCACACTGACTCACTTCCTTCAGGATAAATAAGCTTAGACGGGCTGCACATACACACATGATCATAAGGACTCACACTGTACGCTGCATAGTCACGACATCTAATTCAGGCTCTTTGTGTGGATCCTGGCAGATTTACAGTTGTAACTGCAGTGAGTGAACGTTTAACTAAAGCAGAAGATGCATCTTTTCAACAGATGTCAAGCACTCAGTGGATGTAAAGTGTGAAATAAGGTTTAAAATAGGCTGTGTGAATGGAGGAGTTATGTTGCTGTATGTGACACATACAGCTAGTATTTTAAACCCTGAACAGAAGGACAGATTGAACAGAGGAAAAACACATACTGGTTCTTTCTTCCTGAAGACGTGTGTCAGATATAAATAATGCAAGTGTCAATACAGGAACTACTACTGCATTACTATACTACTGTGTTGGTGCCAATAGAGGGTCAATGATGACTTGATAACAGGAACAAAGATGTGCTCTTCGAGGCTGTAAAAATAGCAAATAAACCAGGACAATAAGGAGATTTGTTTATTGAATCTTTATAATCTTGAGGTCCGGATGGAAGTGTGAATTGAAAGCATATTTTTCCTGTTTTTGATGACAGCATTCGCCTCGTCAGTGTGGAAAAGTGTGATGTCCCTGCAGCCATGACTACCCATTCAGACCATGTGGGTGTTGATGGGAATAAAGAGCTATTTTGAGTAATAGTTTGAAATTGGCATGTGTGAATAATAGTATGGTCGTGATGTATGTTGTCAGGCAGCAGATTTGTCTGTTGAAAAGAGATTCTTGAACCATAAACCGAGTTTAGCTTCTTTTATACCTGACATCTACTGCAGCTGCTTCATCACGTTCCTAAAATGACCAAACTAATCATCTGTTAACATCCAAAATTTTAAGGTAGCAACTGATTTTCATTATCTTTTAATCTGATATTTGTAATCAATCAATATTGTATAAAATGTTAAAAAATAAGCCCACGGTGATGTCTTGAGTTACTTGTCCTACCAGCCGCCCATAACCCAATGATATTCAGTTTACAATGACATAAAACAGAGAACATCCTCACATTTAAATTGAGATTAATCTAATAATTTCAGCACTAAATTTTATATTCAACCAGAAACAGTGAAACTGTGTTTATGCAGAACATCTCTGCTGTTTTTCTTTATCAGGTGGACACAGAATTGATCAGGAAACCTGTAATTTATTCCTTATATACAGCATATTTGGATGTGCATTACTTTGAACACCTAGTCCTTCAAAGTAGGTGTACATTTATGTTATATGGAAAGACTGTAAATGTACTGTATGTCTGCTTGCAGGAAGGTTCTGGATTATTAAACTGTATCTCCAGGGACTCATTTGACTTTCTGCATAATCCCTAAGGTCCAGTTATGTGTGTGTGTGTGTGTGTGTGTGTCTGTGCGTGTATGCACACATTGATGGTGTTACTTTATGTTTTATTCCCCTGAAACAAAGACCATAAAAATGATGGATTTACGGAAAATGATAAAATGAAATAAGAAATCTAAAGCAGAGCTGCACTGTGTTGCTCATCTGTCCTTTATCTCCACCCTCTCTGTTCCTGCTGTTTTGTTCCTGATCAACAAGACTCACCAAGTGCCTGAGAAACTCCTATTTCTTATTTTGAAGTATGTAATGCTGGAGGAAGACTGTGTAGTCTAGAAAGACTGGACTGTTTGATTTTTTTCCCTTTTTAATAAGTCTGCCCTCCCATTGGAACATGTACTGTCGTGTTTCTACAAGCGCCTCTGAATCCCAAAGTGGGGGGTATCTGAAATAAAAGCCCTCATGCAATCTTAAAGGACAGCACCTGGTTGAGATGGGGGGGGGGGGGGGGGGGAGCACTTTTCAACAACTCTGCCAGCCCACTGTAACATATCCCAGCCCATGTCCTCTACTGTACCTACAAGGTTGTCTGAATCCCTGCGGCTCCGCACTGAAACACAAACCCCTGAATGTTCCTCTCTCGTGTTCTCACCAGAGATCTGCAGCTGCTGTTGTTGCAGAATTTAAAGCCCATTTTTAAGAACATACATATTTATATTGAGTCTTTTATTCTGAAATGTATTTGCCACAAACTAAAATGCTTAAATACTGTATAATTACTGTATAATTTTTTTTTAAATATTTTATGTGTGTAAATGTCTAACAGTACTTTTTCCTTGCCGTGGTTTGAATCAGTTTCAGGAAAATATTTTATTAATGGATAATGATAATATCTAATACAAGCTTGTGTTTCTCATGTGGACAGGAATGGAGATGCTTGATGCTCTCCGTTCATTGACGATGCAAGTTGATAGAAGTTAGATTACTTGCCCTTTTAATTTTTGATTGACAGCCTAAAATTAAAGGGGCATACAATAATTAAGTCTTGACAGCATTGTCATTAGAAAGTCAGAGAATTTCAGTGTGTGTGCTTGATTCTTTGGTCATGAATGAATGCGAAAGAAACTGAACATAAAAAAGAAGAGAAATAAGGTTCAGCTGGTTTGAGTTTTTCAGTTATTCCTTTTTTACATCACTCAGCATTGCTTTCCATTTTTGTGTCGCGTTACATTATATTTGCAATTTGCACGTCTCCTTGTTTTGAAAAGGACATGCTGTGGTTCCACTACTGAACTGACTTACAATCATGATGTTTATTCAGCATTTGTTTTTTTCAAAAGCAAGACCACCGACCAGACTGACATGAGATGAAAGCATGAATCGAAGTCACATGCCCACATGTACGTTGAAAGTTATATATATTAGTTATATAACTATTCCTCTTCTCCAGACAGGCTGTGAAGCAATGCCTTCTTAGCGTGACTGTTCTTTCAGTAACAGCAGGGATTACGTCCTGTGAGACTTTCAGTGTGAAACGTGTGTGCAGGAAGTGTTGAGTTTTAGTTATGATATCTTCACAGCAATAACAAAAGGCGAACACAGAAATGCCACTGGACCTCAATATTCAACTTATAACTAAAATCCCAAACTACAAAAAGAATGTCATTTTCCTTCAGTTGTCACTTCTTTTTCTGTAAGGACAATCCCTGATTTTGGAACAAAAGACTACCAACCAACCCGGCAGATGATCTAAACCCTGTTTGGATTACGGTATGACCTAACATGTTGTAACTGAACGTGGAGGATTTGGAGTGCTTTGTTTTATTGTTCAAGAAGCTCTTTGTGAGTCCTGATGCAGCAAAATGCAACACAGCCGGAGTGTTTTAAGTAACCGCTGCTGTACATTACTGGCTCGTCCCAGCGCTGCCAGGCTGAATCCTGGTTCCCGTGTCCCTCTCTGAACCCTCCTGTGGTTTAAAGCCCGATCTCTGGTTCCCTAATGTAGAGAGGATGTTATAAACAGTCTGTGATGAGTCTAAAAGCTCCTGCGAGGCTTCCTCCTTACTGAAGTCATCCCTGAATGTCCCTGAACTGTCACACTCAATAATACAACTCTTTACTTGTACTGTTACAGGATTTAGATAAAAATATATGTATATACAGTACCAGTCAAGTTTGGACACACAGTCTACCGTGAGTGTTATTATGTAACCAAAACATCCAGTTCATGTCAAAGGACCTTTGTCGCATGTCATTCCTCTCTTAGCTTTCCAGTCACTCTCCACTATTAAATCTCAACTATTCAATAAAATCAGAAATGCTAAAACAAATAAATAGATGAGTGCTGATGGCCATCAGCAGTAACCGGACTAATGATGAGGCAAGCACATTTTTAAATGCTGTTCCCACTATATTATGTAATGGGAAATGTGCAGCAGATTGGTCATTATGGTTAAATAAGGCCTCACAGGTTGATTCAGAACCGGCCGTGTAGGAATTCGGGTTTGCAGTAAAGGCTGCTCTCTGTACATTATCTGCTTTATTACACAGCTGTTTACACAGACAGTCATTTATTACAAGCTTAAGTAAGTAAGGTAGAGGTTTCTGCCAAAAACGTCTGCACTCAGAGAGGAGCAATGTGATTTTTGGAAAAGATGTCACAAGCTGAACTGCTGCTGTTCAGAGCAGATCTCAAAGCAGAACTGAGCAGCTTCTTCCACTGCTGTTACAAAATGTATAAATGATTGAATTCATTTCTGCTTGATGGTGTCATGGATCGCTCTATGTAAATGGGGGTTGTGATTAATACAGTGTGAACAATATGTCACAGAGTTCAGACCAGGTTTATTTCGGGGTGCTATCATTAGATACGATCCGGGTAGTCGGGTAGTCTGCCAATGTCTCAAGGTCAAGTCATGGCAAGAATTCTGACTTTATGATCGGTTTATCCAACTGAGAGACATCTTGAAAGACAAAAATATAGAGTAGCCTGATTTCGGAATGAAATTGCCTGTACGGAGAAGAAACCGTCTTGATTTAGGTAACGACACGGCCTTTCCCCTGGGGCCACAATCATGACGGTCTACAGTAAGACCACCAAACATGTGCATCCTCCCACCAGCGTAATGTTCTGGTGTGTAGGTGAGGCTGTGGACTTCTAGTGCAATCAAACCATCTGGATGAGTTGAGATTGTCGGAGGTGGAGACGAGACCCATCAGGAGCATCTGAGTGCTGCAGATTCGCCTGTTAATGTATTTATAACGAGCCGGAAATCGGACAAACACTTTAGCCTGAGAGCAAGAGAAAAACAACAGGGCTCGAACATTTTCCGGAAGGTCGCTGCTTGATCACAGCCTTGGAAAATGTTGCTGATGTTATTTTCCATCTTCAAGAAAGAAATAACTGGTCATGACAAGTCTGAAACAAGGAGGGAGGGAGAGAGAGAGGAGGGAGGGAGGAAGGGAGGAGTGGAGGTTAGAATCACCAACACCAGCTCAAAGAGCTGTTTGATGTTCGGATGCTGTAATAAATTATTGATGTGGAGCCTGTTAAATAAGGCCAGTGCTCATTTGATTACAAATCTCATTAGGGCTTTACAAAACATGCTTTAATAACAAAATCCGTCAACATAATCGCTATGTAAAGAGATTGAGCACTGTCATTACACAAAGCATACAGCAGCGATATTGTTACTGTAGGATTTAGACTCACCATGGTTTCTCCACAGACTCCCACTTTCTGTATGAATGCAATTATTAAAGAGTCTTATGTAGAGGAACATCACGAGTTACTACTAGATAAAGAATATATCACTATCGATATGACTAAGATGTATTATCTTAATTAGATACCTGAAATCAGAATCAGAATCAGGGGGGGAAATTGTACAGTACCGGTGCTCCCATTCAAGAGTAGAAAGCAGCATAAATTTAGAAATAAAAGTATGTACAAAATATAAAAATTAGAAATAGAAAAATATATCCAACAGCAATGTATATGTATGTCTATATATATATATATATATATGTATGTATTGCACATCTAAGTGTCGTGCTGCTGTGTTCCAGGTTGCAAGTCGTATAAAATCGTTGTCATTTCACTGCTTCTCGATTGATCAGCAACTGAAAAGACAATAGTTGGTAAGACTTGCTGCCTGGAACACAACAGTACGACGTGATAACAGCATTTGAGCTTCCCACCCTGAGCGTGACGTCAGGGGAAAATGGCCTCCGTGTCAATACGGTGAATAAACTTAATCTTTGGAAGAGGAAAAAAGGAAAGCAAAATGAAAATAAACTTTACTCGATCATAAAGGCAGGCAAAGGTCAGCTACAAGTAAACGGTCAAAACAGGCAACCGAGTCCAAAGGAGCATAAACAAGCAGGCAGAGTGTCGAAAAAGGAAGGTAGGGGTCAAAAACTGGGCAGGCAGAAAAAGTAGTAGTAGAGCAGAGTAAAAGCCTGGGATGGATCTGAAAAGATGAAGGTTGAAATGGGCCGGTGTGCAGCTCGTACTACAGTCGGCAGGTGATTGGGGAATAAGTAGCAGGTGTGCGAGTGGGTGTCGGGATTCAATTGGGAGAGACTTACTAAAAATGTTCATCCCATGCTGTTTGTGTTTGGCAAAGATACAACAGCAGCGGTGGGAAAAAGCTGAGACAAAACAAAACAAAACACAGGTATGTGGGTCCCAAACTGTGCAAAGAGCTCATTGGTAGTCGACGGTTTTCACTGGAACTTCTTTCCACTGAGGAAACAGTCCCCATGCTGACAGTATGGTCAGAGGATAGAAGAGTAATGGGAAGACTGCTGGT
Organism: Enoplosus armatus; assembly: GCF_043641665.1. Classification (NCBI taxonomy): domain Eukaryota; kingdom Metazoa; phylum Chordata; class Actinopteri; order Centrarchiformes; family Enoplosidae; genus Enoplosus; species Enoplosus armatus. Next base: position 25,238,864 of record NC_092184.1, on the reverse strand, counting down.
TTGAACGTCAGATTGAAATACTTTTGACCATAGACCGTCCACAAAATTCCATGCATCTCCTTTGAGTAGCGACCAAAATCCCTAACGCACATTCTCTGCATGGCTGGACATCACTAGGGGTAAGATATTTTGGGGGGATAACCAAACTAAAATCAGTTAAATGCTAAACTTAAGGAAAAAATGAACGTGTTCCTTGAATCACCATGCGAGAGAGCTGAAATGAAAGAGGAAGAGAGGAAAGACAGGAAGACAAATATTTAAAAGTCATGTGGGGGTGCAGAGAGCTGAGGAGATGTGTAAATGCAGCCTGACAGTACAGGGACATTCAGGGATGACTTCAATAAAGACGAAGCCTCGCAGGAGCTTTTAGACTCATCGCAGACTGTTTATAACATCCCCTCTGCATTAAGGACTCAGAGATCTGGCTTTAAACCACAGCAGGGTTCAGAGAAGCACAGAGGAACCAGAATTCAGTCTGACAGCACTAGGACGAGCCAGTAATGTACAGCAGCGGTTGCTTAAAACACTCAAGCTGTGATGTCTTTTGCTGCATCAGGACTCGGTTTCTCTTTAAGAGAAATAATCAAATAAAGTTTCTATGGTGTCAGTGGAAAGGTTTTTATCTTTCTTAGGTTTTCATCTTTTTCCTATGTTGAGCAATGCCTCTTTTCTGCCCCAGTGCAGCTCGCTTCAGGCAGGCCGTGCTTTGATTGTATGCATCTCCAGAACACTCTCACAGCATCTGATGATTTCATACCTAACGCTCAGTGTTTACACTGTTTTTTTTGCCTCAAGTGTATTAAAAAATATGTATATATATCCCTACTGAAGATGCATCAGTTCAGTATGAAGACACAGACATGCATTTGATCAGCTGGCTTACAGGTATAGGCTTACACTAGTTGTGTGAGAAATGTCATGAATCAGACATGGTGAGGGTCATGTTCGTGTGAGTGCTCCTGCATTTTCAATGACAGCTTGAGAAATTGAGCCCATGAGCCCAACAGTTGCAATTCATATCAGTGAGGCCGGGAGATGTAGATGTAGATACGCTGCTTTGGCTGCTTTGTGGTTCAGGCAAAATTCTGATGAAGTGAGAAGTGGTTTTAGAGGCAACCAGCAGTTAATACTAGCCGGTGTGTAATGACTCTCAGTTCTACTGAAGATGTAAATGTTTCAGCATATTTTATAGTGGGTGGATTGAACACTTCACATCACTCAACCCTTATTTCCTGCTTCCTGCAGGTATATGTATCTGAGGTATTGCAAAAAGTATTACGAGGTAATATCAAAAGTAGCTGGTGACCCTTCGAGGGTCTGCGTTTTGTATCTGAGTGTGTGAAGAAATGAAACACATGGATGTGTACCAGCAATGGGGGGGTCTAATGAAGCGATGTTATCGAATCCCGATGTGGGAATTGTGGAATCCAGTGTGTTTGGAGCTTGACTGTTACGAGAGACTGAATAGTGAGTATATCTCAGCCTGTCTCTCCTCCTCATTTTCATCAGTGATGGGAAATGTTTAATAGCTCTTTAAAACAAAATACTGGTTTTATTTTTCTTCTCTCTCCACTCCCCCACCCAGTATGTTTGTTTCATGCCTTTTCTCCCTCCTCTCTTTCCTTGTGCACAGAAATGTAAATGACATATTTTAATGTCAACAGCCCTTTCTTTCTCTCTCCCCATCTTTCATATCTACATTTCATAAATATAAGTGCTATTTTAATGTCAATTTCTCTCTCTCAGTCTTATAAATGGTGTTTTAATGTAACCTCTCACAGTCTGCCTGCTTTCCCTTCTCACTCCCTCTGCTCCCTCCCCCCTTTACCTTCCCTCCCTCCTTTAATCACCGGCACTCTTTTTCTGCAGTTTTTCTCTCGTCTCTGCTCACCTCATCTGTACTTTTCCTTGACTCCATCCTCCTTACCTCACCCCTCTTTGTTCTTATTCTCCTCTCTTCTGCTATCTTCCACACCTTTCCTCCTTTCCAATCCATCTAATGTCCTTCTCCCCTCCTCCCTTCCTTCCTTACTCTTCCTTCCTCCATTCCTTCGCTCTCCTCCCCTTCATAAGTCTACTCACTTTATTGTCACCTTTCCTCATCCTTCTGTCCACTTTCCATTCCTAAAACTGAAGTAGCCAATGGTTCGATTCCCAGCTGTTCAACCCGCCTGACACTGAGAGTTTCAGCTAATCATCGGCACCTTGTCGCGTTCCTCCGCCTCGTCACGACTAATGAGGGAGACGAGAGACAAAGAAACTCCAGAGAGACAAAAACTGGAGAATTCTGAATAAGGAATGTGTGTGTGTTTATGTGAGGAAATGTGTGGCTACATGTACACAAGTGTGTGTCTAGTCTTGTGTGTAGAAATGATGTGTTTTAATTACATTTTAGTTAATGCACTCACATTTCTTTTCCCTGCAGGACTGAAAAAGTGAAATTAGAAGTTTATATGTGCTGTTAATATGTAATTAATGAAAATATCCTCCAACTTTCCTTCCTTTTTTATTACAACTGAGTGCAAAAGCTCAAAAGCTCTTTGAGCATTTTCTTTCTCTACCATTTGAAAGCCAGTACACGTTTTACTAATTGCCCTGTAAAACCAAAGAACTTTTACATATCAGCCTGAAAAAATCATATTTTAGTGGGTTCACTGTGAAACAAAACATTTGTGGGCAATTTTGTTTTTGTTTCTTTTAAATAGAGGTATGTAAAATCAGGAAATGAAACGGAAATAAGCCCAAAACAGCTTCTGCAGAAGAAGGTTAAACAATGACATAATTAATATTGAGAGTCCTACTTTTATATTTCCCTCATTTTCACTGCAGCACTTGTTGGACTATAAAGGTGCAGACTGAAGAACTAGAAGACCAACTAGAATGAGTCAATGATCCCTCACTGACTTCCCAGTGTTGAAGGGCTGGACCTTTTTCTCCTGCACCACCTGGGCACCTCATGCAGTGCACTACTATAACTCTATCTATTGATCTAAAAATGGATCAAACGGTATGTGTCTGCTCTCATTGCTGATTTGATTGATTAACTTTATTATCCGAAAACCAGTCCATATCTGCGTCTCACCCGATCCGTTAGAACCCGAGAACTGAGGCTATAATTTTGCTTTAATTCATTCATTACCGACTGATTAGTGTGTGTCTTAATAAATCATAACGATGTCTAGGCAAAAACATCACAGCAGAATACAGCAATAAAGAATAACGTACAAGTGCCAGGGAACACTGGCCCAAAGGGCTTCAGCTTATGTTTGTTTGTTAGAGTGAAACAGGTGGAATTACAGAATCCCTCTGCTACTTCACAAAGAAATGTGCTTCATTTGAACCTCTATTTTTGAGGAATAATCAATGGAAAATCATTGGCATTTAACGTTTGAAATGTCACTGAACATAGGGGTGACTTTGACACCTAAAGGAGCAGACGGCCTCAAGACATGTGGGAAATTACAATCAGTATCTGAACCGCTGTTTCCACCTACACGTATGACTGGCATCCGGGTGTGTCATCAAAACACCGGAGTCACAAGAAGAATCTGCAATAAGCAAAAGTCCCCTGTAAGTCAGGCCCGCCATGGTGATCATCACTGTGCACAGTAGCTGCTAACACTGGGCAGGTGCAGGATCAGGTCTCTTTGTAGACTGACGTGCTGATCTAGATGCAAAGAACTAACATTTTCTTGCGAACCTGTGAGTGGATGATGGAGGTGAAGAGGACTTTTTATAGCTCAGAAGTGTCAACTGTGTTCTCTCTCCTCTTATTGCTCTATTTATAGTCTGCTGTCTCTGACCTGTGTCCTCCTTCCATCTCATCCCTGCTGGTTGTCACTCTCTCTTTGAATCTTTCTGTCCTCTTCCCACTCACTGCATTTTATCCACAGTTAATTGATTGTCACTAATCCTCATCTCTCTCTCTCTATCTCGTCCTCCCATAGTCACCAGCTGGACTGTCTGCCAGCAGGTAGAATGAAGAGATGCTGAGAGAGAAAATAAATACAAAATAATAAGAAGAGAGAGGGGGGGGGGGGGGGTCGGGTCCAACTGCAGAACTCACTCCTGGGGACAGGATGTTAGCCTGTTGGTCAAGGTAGCTTTCATGTTAGTCTAAGGCTGTGGAACCATGTGTATAATAATAATAAATGTATACCCTCTGGAATAAAACTGAAAACACACACCTCTCATGTTGTCAGTGTCTGTGGTTGAAGTTACAATTGTTAAATACTAACATTAGTTACAAACTTCCTCATAAAAGACCGAAGATTAAGTTAAATATGCCCCATAGTGCTCGAACAAACCAGCAGCTTTGTAGGTGGAGTTAAGAATGGAGAGGAAACATGGCGACAGATGAATTGCCAGACGGATGCAGCTGTACAGGTTGTTGTGATCCAACTTACAGAAATGGCGACAGTTAAAGGGGCACTGCACTGACTTTAAGCTTGAACCATGCTAGGAGCTAAGAGTCGACATGTCTTGGCCTCTGTTGCATCTATTCTTTTTTTAATGTGTGACTTGTGACTCCCCCATTATGAATTGCAGGGATTCCCCTTTAAATATGTTACATCTTCAATGGGCTGCAGTCCTGCAGCTGGATACCTCACTAACTAGTCATTACAGAACCCCCCCTAAGTGAGACAACATGGCAGGTCAGTCTGATCATTAGGCCAGGATTTAATTTCACCTGAAGAATATTTCTCACACTAAAGCTACAGTATCAACTATAAACCTATTTGTCACGTGGTGGCGACCAAGTTATCTTCATTTTATGAAGATTATTATTTTTCTACTGCTTCCAAATTCAAGAATAAACCTTGACATTAAACTTATGTTGTTTTATACATCAGTGGCAGCAAGTTGTGAGCCAATAGGAAGCGCAGACGGACCCAAGCAGTGAGGTCTGCAAGGAAAGAGTGAAGAAGAACAGGCAGGAGGAGGAGCTGGAGAGGGCGCTGGGTAAAGATACTGCATATATTCTCACAGTTGGAGATAAAAGTGAGTGTAAGGGAGAGATAGAATATACAAAGTGTTGGCTAAAGAGAGAGAGCGATCGACACAGAGAACGCAGACACTGGACTAATATGAGAATTAGTTCCGAATAATTAATTAAGCCATGAATGAGAGATGATTGTCGCTCTCTTATCTTTCACTCTGTGTTAATGCTAATGAGGCTGATAGACCGATATATCAGGCCAGTGTTGGCCTTCAGCAGATACGACGCCTCACAGCCTCAAATAAACAGTCTGGAACATCTGCAGGGCGATGATACTTCACGCTTTGAGACTGTGTTTATTCACTTAATTCTTCATTCTTAATCTCATGAAAGTCATAGATTATTTATACAGAACATTTCATTTCAACACTAGAATGACAACAAAAAACACGAGATGAGAATGACGATAGGCTCATTTAGAAAATATCAAAAACAATGTGAAAGAGACTTGAATGTGCTTGAAAGCAGCTTAATGAGTTTCCAGTAATGACTCCAAAGATGTCAGTGAAATGTTGACTTTATTCAAAAGCATCACAGAACAAAGAGCAAGTCTTCGTTTGAGGATCTCTGTGCTGAGTTAGAAGGTTTGCAACATCTTTTGAGCACTACAATAAACTGTGATCACTGATGGATGTTAATAAATTTAGGAACGTTGTAAAAGTTTGTGACAGGAGTTTCCACTGTTGTGAGCTGAAGTTTCTTTAGGGTGAAACATTAGCTGCACCCTCATCCTGCAGGCTGCGTGTGTGTGTGTGTGTGTGTGTGACAGAAGAACAGGGTATAATAAACTGCAGTTCAGTATATATATGAACAGGAGTTAGCAGTGATTTCCAGGGGGACGTGGGACCTCCCAGACCACAACACAATAATGGATTTGACTTACACACACCTACACACAGTCGCACACACATACACAGGTTTACAATCATCCAGAGTGTCAAAGTGAGGCGTCATTCATCATGCCGGCCAGTCTGTTGGCCTCCAAACAACAAATCAGTGAAGCAGTCAGACAGTCAGCAGTAAAACAAACAGTTTCCCAGAGACATCTCAGGTCCTGATCACAGGGGGGGTCGGGCTTAAACGGCTTCCTCATATGGCTTACAACTGGTCTATGACGCATTACTGATTTGTTGACATGAATGAGGCCATTAGTTACAACTTCTAAACTCTGTAAACTCTGTATTCTGATGTTCATCCATGAAGAGAGGAAAATATGTTTTTAATATCAAACGATAAAAGTAGATGCTTTGTTCTAGATTCAGCTGCAAACACAACAAATAAAACGTTTCCAACTACAACAGATTTGAAACCTCCATCAAAATACATCAAAACCTCAATCGAATTCAATCAACTCAATTAAATTTTATTCATATAGCGACAATCATAACAGATGTTCATATAGAGCAGGTCACATGTCACATCACTGAGCCCAACCAGGGGGCCGGGGTTTTCAGTTTCAGGAATTGAATTTAAATGTTATTAGTTGATGTAGTTATTTTATTTATTTATTGTTTATCTAGCAGGGATAATGCACTTCTGTAGTCCCTGGGCGGAGGCCAATAGTGATGAGCAGGTTACAGCGATAAACGATCACTTATAGTGAATCAAAACCTTGCACACAGATAAGCCATAAGTCATTACACACAGACCAGAATTCAAGAGTTTCCTGATGCCTAAACTAATAAAAAGATACGGTCCAGCAGTGGGAGACGTATTGTAATATTTGGGACGTTGATTCACGGAATGGAACTTTTTTATTTATAAAAATATGAAATGTCTCTGTGTAGTATGTCGTATGCTCCATGTTTAATGTTATGAGCCTCTAGAGGCTGCTGGTGAGGCTGTACAGTGTGTGTGTGTGTGTGTGTGTGTGTGTGTGTGTGTGTGTGTGTGTGCTGGGATGACAGCAGTACTGGGAGCAGGAGTGAGTATTGCTGAGTGTTAAAGAGATTAGCGGTGATTAACAAGGAATTAGCACATAGGATGACTGTCTCATCGCATGTTCAGTTAGTGTGATATATAAGCATATGTGTGTGTGTGTGTGTGTGTGTGTGTGTGTGTGTGTGTGTGTGTACATGTGTTTGTACATGCGGTCCACACACTGCCTTTGCTTGCGTGTGTGTGTGTGTGTGTGTGTGTGGCAGCAGGTAATGGGAAGCTAAACCTGCCATTAATTATTCATCTGCAGGAGAGAAACAAGGAAACAAGGACACGAGCCAAGGCCAGCTCCTCCTTCTCCTCCTCCGCTCCTCTGCATCCATCTCTCTTTCACCCGAATCTCTTGTTTTTCATTTTCTTCCTCCTCATTCATTTTTCATCTTTCACTCTCATCTTCCCTTCCTCTCTCCTTGGTTCTTCACGTGTCACCATTTTTATTCCTCCTGTTCTCCTTTATTCCTCGTGTTTTCTTCCCACTTTCTTTCCCTCTCTCACTCATTATCTCCTCTCCTTCCACCCCTCCGTCCACTTCCCCTCTTCTTCCATTCTTTCCATTTTTCATACCATGCTTTATCTCTCCCTTGCTCTTTTCCGCCATCTTTTACTCCTTCCTTCCTATGTCCATTCATCACATTTTTCCATTCTCTTCTCCGTCCGCTTTCTCTCTTTGTGATCTTTTTTTTAGTTCTCTATATTTTATAGTTCTCCTCCTTCCTTCGTCCATCTCTTCTTCTCTCCTCCATCTGCTTCATTCATTATGCCTGCACACAACCAGAAGTTTCATTATATTTGTGCCTACTTCCACAGTCGGGGAAGGAGCAGAATACCAATGAGCTTCCAGTGGAAGTTACAGTAATCTCTCGCTGCCTCTCTTGGAGCTCCGTGAACACCGGCTGAGGAATCCGCCAGTTTGGAATATCATAAAATGTCACTGCAGCCTTGTCAGAGAATAATGTGCTGGTTCTCTGCTGTTCTGACCAGCTCTCTCTTGTGAGGCAGACAACGACGAAGTTTTGATGTATGATTTGTTGTTCAAAGCTGTTACTGCACATTATCTTACCTCTTACATCAACCCCTCTAGCACCTGACGTGGTGGACATGCTTGTTGGTGAATAAAAAAAACTCTTGCACATGTTGAGATCAAATTATTCTTTCTCACTACAAATTCACTTCCTCCCCAGCTGTTTAGGATCTGAAAGCATGTTGTTTGACAGATGGTGGCTGCTTAGCACACTGCCATGTTTGATTTGCTCACCAGGAAGGTGTATGCAGTCTTTCAGAGCTGGCATACAGTATTTCAGACATCAGCATGTATGTAAATATGTATGTAGAAAATACTGCTCTTCTCTGTCTTTCTCTGTCTTTCTTTCCTTTACATACACTCTAACGTTACTGGTTCTTTTAGTTAATGAGCTACTGTGTGTTTATGGCTGCAGACACATTTTTAAATTGGATTAATACATGAACACAACTCGATACAGAAATAAAGATATTTCGAGGAAAGTTTCGGAGAGGCAATAAATGCTGTCTTTCTACAGTGACCTACATTAATTAGTCTTAAATCTGTGCAGGTAATCAGCATGTTGGTGCTGGAGGACAGCCAGCAGCAAGTCGACATCATCGTGCCAGAACAAAGAACGCTGAACTGAAAGCGAAGCTCAGTGAACCGTATCTAATGATGCATGTTGGATATGAAATTAACTGCAAACTGATGAGCTTGTCACCCGACAAAATCTTTTCAAAGCAAATATTTAGCCTGTGTGAAACGAAGCAGTCGGCACAATCTTGGGGTTATTGTTAGTAATGATGCATATGTGTGTGTGAGTGTTAAGAGTCAACAGAGGGCGACGCATCAGCAACTCTGCGTTTACTTCCACCGCTACAGATTTGAGTGTTTCTACTGGAAGACACTGATGTTAATGCGGGTTTCTCCAGTTGTCTTGTAGTTCATTTAGTCATTCGTCTGGTATCTTCTGGTTCATGTGTTCAGCAGACATGCTGCTGCATGCAGCTTTCTACTGCGACGATTATGCATGATTTACATCCAGTGACAACTGTCAGTGCCGGTGCAGTGCTGGATGGACGGACAGAATTTCATGCACAAGACCAAAGTTTTCTGTCCCATCACAGTCCAACGGTTAACATTAGCTTTTTGCTAACTGTGACCAAACTCCCTTACCCTTAGAGGTCAGGTTATTTTTTCACTTTCAATAAAGCATTTGAAAGGTTGCAAATGTTAACACAGGTTGCAAACATAACAGGTGAAAGGTAGAATTAAGAAAATTGAGGTCATATCAAGCAATGCACAACTACTTAGAGCAAAAAGCATGTCATGAAGACGGTGTACGCTGGCTTAAACACACTGATAAGAAAGTGACAAACTGCCCTCCATCTGTTTTTGCTATTCTGTCTACTCTGTCCTTTTCTTCCTGCAGAAGTATTTTCATTGTCAGCTTTTCTGTTGTGTTTCTGTGTGATATTTCATGAGTGAACATGTAAAGTCAGTGGTGTTTATCCACCCGTGGCTCCATCTTTCTGTCTTTCAGCAGAAGAAAAAATGCAGTAATAGTTGTCTGGCCTTTAAAATCGTTCTCTGTACATCTTTTTTTCTGTTTTATTACTCCGTGTCTCTCTCTTCATCTCTCCATCCCTCTCAGCAGAGCAGAATCAAGACGAGTCCTGGTGTAATAAATGCGTCAGTCAGCAGCATTTGGTCCATTAAAGAACTCATGAAGCCCTCAGAGTCTGCTCTATTTCTGACTCTTCGCCTTTATATTTCTTTACTTTCTTTTTCTCTCATTTGTCTTTCATTTCTACTTCCAAATCTCCCTCTCTCTCTCCCTCTATCTCTCTCAGCAGGGAGGCTCTTAATAAGGTCACTTCAGAAAAGCTTCACAGCTCAGAGGAGGAAACTTTACATCCATAATACATGTCTGTCAAATTTAAATGCTTAACTGTGGGCAACTTCCAAGCAAGAGAAACATGCTAAAGGCTGAATGTACGATGTGCTCTGAAGGTCAGTGTTAAATGTTTCAATTAGAACAAAATGTTTGAGTAACTAAAGTAACTTTTTTTTAACATTCAAAATGTGTGCCTTGTCCACACCAGCCATGTCGCACAGCAGCAGCTGCAGTGTTGCGCTGATATTAACTAGAATCACTGTAATTCCATGAGTAAGCTGGACAAAATAAACTTGAAGAATAAAAAGATGCTGGTTGCTGTTATGTGCATAAATTGTGCGACATCGAGTTTTAGATAAAACAGCAGGATTAGACTTCGACCCATCGACCAGTCTGCTGCCTCACTGCAACACTGTGATGGACTGTTTATTCAAACTCCAAAAAGATAGAACAAATAAACAAAATGAATATTTTCTCTCTCAGACAGTTCAACTGTGTGAAGCTAAAACAGGTTCAGGACTGACTTCTCATCTGTCCATCTTTCCATGACACTCTTAAAGAGTGAAAAGGCATAAATACCAGAATGACTAAATCAATTTCTCATTACATGGGAGACAGCTTAGTGACTCACACACACACACACACACACACACACACACACACATAGTGGTCAGAGCTGAAATAACACAACGCTAAGCTTCCCAAAAACTCCTGATGTGGCTGTGTACACGCTGTGGGCTTTACTCAAATCCCTGTTTAAACCTTCGGTCTCGCTGAGAACTCGAAATTAATAAGCTTTATTACTGAGGTGGTAAATAGAATACAGGCTTAATGCTAATATCATAGACTTTAAGCAACAATTCAATAAAGCAGCCATTCACCTCTAATTAAGTATCCAAGGAAAGAGAGGAGGTGAAAAAGATATAACGGTGGTACGGAGCACAGGAGGACTGAAAGTCACTGTTGGAGATAAGTTAGGATGAGCAGTGCATTGCTCTTTATCCCTTCAAATCTCTTTAAAGTTGCTCAAATCAATATTTTTTATATGAACAATGGATTAAGGGACTACTTGTAATGTGAAAGGTGTCGAATCCAACTCTGAAGTTCCCGTCCGCTCTATGGATTGTTTTAGTGCACAAAGGTAATGAGCTAGAACAGAGCTAGAAGCAGAGTGAATATTGAACTTATACTTGTCTGGTGGCGAGAAACAGGACTCAAAATAAATGCTAATGTGTCTGCTGGATGAGTACTGTTTTCTCGCATGCCGGCAATATCAACTTTATCAGGTGATCTGTCAGTGCTGCGCTGCCCCCAAGTGGCCACAAAAACCAATTAAAGCAGGCTTAAAGGGAAAAAAAGCATGTCATAAATATGTAAAAGACACACATTAGTTATGTAAAGAAATATTTAAGAAGAGAAGGTGGAGGTGCGGTCACTTCAGCGCAGTCTGACTTTTCTATCTAGTGGCCGTTAGAAGAACTACAGCTTAAGGCCCACTGGTGTTATCATTCAGTCATATGACGGCTGCTGCTTGATTGAAGAAAAACAAAAGGAGATGATGGTATCGGAGCAGTCGCAGTCGTACTTACTTTACTTTACTCCGTGAATATCAGCTGGCACCACACTGGAAGCAGTTACTTGTGTTTCTGGACTGCAAACTACTGATCAAACCATGCTGCTGTGTTCCAGAGAGACTCGGTTTCCATTGGAATTCAGTTCAGTTTAAAATCCTAAATTATGTTGAGTTTGCACACAGAGTACACAAGTGGAGCACCCTTTTCAGTACGGGCATCTGAGAAAACTAAGACATGCAAATCTAACTCAATAAATAAATGAAGAGTGGACATGACAGGACAATACTAGCAGAAACAACAGACCAATGAAAACTGAAAGATTAGCTTGAACCCACGAGGCCTAAAACCATTTCGAGGGATGAGTGAGGCTAATTTAATTTCCTCCTTCCGTCTTTCACCTTGTTTTCTGCTCCTGCTCGGCTGGAGCTGCTATTCAGAAATGGTCACCTTCAAGCTTCCCAAGTTTTTGGACCAAAGAGCGACACACAGCGGCCGCGTAACGTCGCATCGCATCACTTGTTGTGCGTCCAGTGATGGACGTGTCACACACCAGACGTCTGTCTCGACGGTCCGGCATTGGGGTTTCTTATTCTTCTCATATTCTTATTTCGCTGACACAGAGGGGTCCCATTAACCAATCACTGCAGACATGAGTTAGCTTGTCCATCGTAAAGGGTTTACCTCCAAGGGGCAGAATTCCTTACTTAGTTCCTCAGTAAAAGTTGCTCTCAGGAACAACCTTCAGCAACATTAAGGAGGACTCTTATTGGTTATTTTGATTTACTTTATGAATATTTCCTATATATGTATCTATAGATACAGATACATATATAGGACTATAAGCCCTTATCTCAGGTTTGAGAAACCTGCTCCTCTGTGAGCATGTGCTACCAACATTACCCAAAATGTTTTTGGTGTAGACCTGCAGAAACATTTACAGGCATCTTTTGGTAACTGTAACTGTAATTCCACACTAATGGATTACTTGAGGTCTAACAAAATTGTTGAATGCATTGCATTCCTCATGAAAAAAATTGCAATGCAGATTTTTAAGTATTTTGAATCCTGCATTATTTATATCCACGTTTACTAGCTTGCAGTCTTCTTCTAGCTCACCTTTGCTGGTGCATTGCAGCGTTTCCTGGCACATTACCACCACCTATGGATCAGTGCTACTAGAGGTCAGAAACTCCACAAGGTACCTTTAAGTGCTCATTGCTGTGGTATTTCGTCACTGCACCTCACATGTCAATCAAACAGCGTGGGCTGTACTTTGGCATCTGTAAGTCCTGTGTCCGTGCTTTTCCCTGGAAAAACGGATCAGACATCAGGTGTTTTTCAGATTTTTCATACTGCTTATGAAAGATCAGTGTGAAGGAGAAAAGATGAAAACTGCATTCAGCTGCTGTGTGAAAGTTGTCTTTGAGATGAGGAAAAGTCTCCCCTGTAATATCACACTCCGCATGCACACACACAAAAAGCCAAAATGAGCCAATTTGTCAAGAATTGGCAACAATGAAAGTGGGAATTAAACTCATAAATGTGTTTGAGTGTTACTACACAGAGCACAGACAGAATAGGACATTAGACCACAGGGAGTTAAAGAGACTTACTGTACACCACAGGGACTGGGAAGTTAGAGCCAGACCACACAGGGAGTGACTGATGGGGGTCTTAAACTACCGGAGGAACGGCAGAAAGCGCTTCTCTAAAGGGCTCTTTGTTGAAGGAGGTTAAGGTATGACACATCAGGATCTGGTCTGTGTTCAGGAGGCGAGTGATTACTGCTGTACTGTGCAGGGGATAAGAGTGCAGAGCTGCACAGTGGAGAGATTAGCCTTTAGTGAGGAGGCCCAGAGTGCTTTTGATAAGTTTCTTTCCTCTGGTTTTTACATTTTTCTAGCTCCCCTGGGGGAAGTAAAATAACATGTCTGGTCCTCTGTAGACTGTGCAGCTACTATCTTCTATTCTTCATAAGAACTTTCTGTGTTTCAAGTGTCACTTTCGAAAGGCTGCCTTAAAGCTACTGTAGGAAATGTTGTTTTTTTTATCATTGCATGTCACTCACAACATTTAATTGAAGGGTTCCTTTAAAAAAATGTGTGTCTAAACACCCGTCCCTTTGTATTTAGATTTTTTAAACAAATAAACTAACCAATCAGGGTTAGCTAGCCCGTAACTAGCCAATCACAGAGACTCTGTAAAAACGAAGGGTCTTGATTCGTCCCTTCCAACCGTTCTGATTCACACTCCAACACAGAAGGTGCCATCAAACAGGCTCTGATGAACCCACTGTACGTACCTGCTCAGCACCTTTATAACAACTTTAGATGTGTGTATTTGTCTGACATTTCTTGAACCTTAATATCAACTTAAACTGCTTTGAGCTGCCTAAATATAACCATAAAAAAGTGCACGCAAGAGTCTACAGCTAAGCTAGCAGCTCTCTCAGCCTTATTTTAGCACAGTGGTTCTTTGAGCTAAATGCTAACATCAGCACCAGTTCACCATCTTAGTTTAGCATGTTAGCATGCTAACAGTTGCTAATTAGCACAAGACACAAAGCACAGCTGAGACTAATGAGGACGTCATTAGTTTTGTTTACTCATAAACTAAAGTATTGCACACAATTTAATTTTGCTAGATTAACAGTTAAGACATCTCCAAAATGATTGCAATTCATCCTGATGGGACGTGAACATCTGTACAACATTTTATGGCCATCCATATGATAATTGTTGAGATATTTCAGCCGGGAGCAAAGTGGTGGACTCTGCCACCCGTAGAGCTGCTGCTAGCATGGCTAATAAAAACCTTAAACCATCTCTAGTTGACAGGAGTGAACATTGTGGACAAAATATGTGGAAACATGTTAAGTGAACAAGCAGTTTGGAAGGAAAGCAAACACTGCCAGGGGTGTGACCATGCATGGTCTTAAAGAAATATGTCAGCTAAAGTAATAAAACAGCTGAAGAGGTTGGAGCGCAGACAGGACGGGATGTTATAGTCCCTGTTAAAAGCCTCTGCGTGGTCAGCTGGGGGAAGCTATCTCCCCTCTCATCAAGCTCAACCAGATAATTCTTTAATTAATCCTCCCACTGTGCACTAATCTTAATGTAGCTATCGCCTCCTTTTAGCTAAATGGAAACCGTTAAAGGCTGGTTTGACTGTGAGACTCAGACCGCAGGGCCTGCCAGCACAAGAAGCCACTCACCTCAACTCACTACATTTAGACCTTCTAGCACCTAAACCCATTTAAGACCACAGTGTTATTATTTTTTCATATGCTAAACCTGTTTTAAACCACAGGTTTCCTCCACCGCTCATGCTTGTGCACAACCTGTTCAAATCCAATTTGAAACCACACGCTTCCTTCTCCTATTCATTCATATATTTATATCAGCTGCAGAACTGATTTACACATTGAGTGTTCTGAGTGATGAATCTTATAAAGACTCTCTCCAACCATGCTGATAACCCCTCTAAAGTATTCACAGCTAAGGTTATTGGTTTTTATGTTTCATCTTGTGATAAGTGATGAGCTGATCTGCTCTCCTCCTCGCTCTCTCCTGCTGTTTATTATTCATGTTCACCACCTCGAGGACAGTCAGTACACACATATTGATGGCTGTTAAATATAAAAGCCATAAAACCCTTGAGGATGTTAAATTATTGGTACTTTTGCACACTTTTGCTGAAGGTACTAAACTAATTAGAACTAGTCATATGACTGTGGTTCATTAAACAACTGAGAACACTAGAACAATAAACCCATTTATTTTTTTTCTGTGAAACAAGGAGAATAGCAGCATTTCATGCCGATCGCTCCAGGGGTTTAGCTGCAGGTACTGAGTTCTCATCCCTTTCAAATGAACAGGTTTCTAAAAGCCTCAATTCACAGTAAGATGTGGGGAGACTAAAAAACAGCAGGTTTGACAGCTTTCAGTAAGCCTTCTCAGGGAGAGTACTAATGCATTTATTTAATGTATTCTGAATTGATTTAATAATTAATAGAAGAAAAAATATCCAATTTAAGTGTGTCTGGACATTTTAAACACAGTCCATGTCAAATTAATCTGTCTTCGTCTTTTGCTTCCGTTGAGCTGCAAACTGCAAACTGCAAACTCTGGACGTTTATAAAAGGCTGCTTCACTTTCTAACGTTTGGAAGGACAGTGTTACATCAGAGCAACGAAGAACGTCTTTCAGAAGAAGCAAAAGAACTCAATGAGAATTGTCTGGACTTTAACATTAAACAGCTTCTAGCACCTCGTGAGGGGACTGAATCTGTGGGACCACCGGCCTTTACAGGACTGTGTCCCATGTAATGCATTAAGCTTTGCCCCACAGCCTGTGCCAAGTTGAACACGTCTGCTGGTCGGGAACTAATGGGGAAACCATGTCTGCGTTGGCTCAGTGCTGCAGGTGTTCAGGGCTCCATTACTGTGGGGGGGGTCATTAAGAAGCTGCTGGAGCAGCTCTGAGGTGCTTCTGTGTGGACCACAGCACTCTGACCATGACCATTTTGTCTTTTTCACATTTCATAATTTCCATCTCTTTTTATATCGGTCTCTGAAGGCCATCAGATGCCAGCATTTCATTTCATTTCACACACGCAGAAGAAGCAGTTAAAGTACAATGGCTAGGCTTATCCAGGGAGGGAATGTGATAAAATGGTGGTGTTTTTTGGAGCCTAGACACTCACGGACACTGGGAAATAGGACTCCGGCTATGCTTACACGTCGACCCATGATAACATGCTTACATAGAAAACAAGAAGCAAGTGTTTCCACACGTCGTCCGCTTCTGATATGTGTTGCCCTGCATCATTTCAACTCAACACTGTATAGAACACAATGTTAAAGCAGCTGAGTCTGCTGCAAACTATTTGGACACATTAATAAAGTGCGTGCTTGAACCTTTATTCAGCGGTGTCACGTGTGAGACTGACATCTGCCGTGCTGCATCACCTGCTGTGTTAAAACATTTAGGCTTTTGTTCCTTCTAATCCGCCTCCGTTGCCATGACTGCCTCCGACTGCCGTGACTGTTTCTCTCTCAGGATAAGATGATGTTAATGTAAGTAGTGTTGTAGAAATATACATTAAAAATAGATTTGTTAAACATTTTTGCTGTCCCGATGCCTGTCAGCCTCAGTATCTTGTTTCTTTGTTTTTGTATTGTTGACTGTTCGTTGGCCTCAAGGAGAAGAAGTTCAAGGGCTTTGAAGAACGGGAGAGTGGATTTTTCCTAAAACAATAATTACTTGTCAAATCAGGCAAAATGCCTTGTTATTTAAATTAGCAGGAAACCTTCAACATGCCTCCAACTCTCACTTCCTCTGTTGCTTCACTGTCTGTGTGGTTCGCCCATGTGTGTGTGCGTGTCAGTGGGTGTATTCAGACTTGTTGTTTTTGCTGGTGTGTCTGTGGCAGTGGGTGAGTTTTTGAGGTGTTTTTAGTTATTTTTGTTCAGTTTGAGCATTAAAGTGCATGAAATTCAAAATTATTCGATGCCTCTCTTCATGTCGCTCCCTCCACATGTCCTCGCCTGTGCAGCTGTTTGATGTCATGACCCAACAAATAATTATCTGTAAGGATAGAGATGTCAGAGAACCTGAGACGCACTCACACACACACACACACACACACACACACACACACCATGTGGGAAATATGACAGGATAATTGGAGAAGGTGAAAGGGAGGAAATACTGCAGGGATGAAAAATGAAATGGAGACAGAGGTAGTGAGATATACAGGTCAGAGTGGGAGGTGTGAGGAGAGGGAGAGGGTGAAAATGATCTAATAAACACATGGAGGGTTACGTCTCAGACAGATCTGAGGAGATCTGAAAGGAGCAATGACTGAGTGGATACAGGGACCCAGGTGGACTGCGATTACAGTCGTGTTGCTAGATGACCCCCGAAATCTCGCCGTACTAAAACAAATGAGTTCATTTTTACTGGAGATCGTGTGCTGGAAGAGATGGAAGACAAAAAAAGAAACGTTACGATAAGATGGAGGCTTCAGAGATGAGGGTAACGCAGACTATAAACTCTCCAGAGAGAGTGAGGTGGCCTTCAGGTGAACTGTGGCTCTGCACTAAACCAGCTGGCTTGTAAAATGACAGCGACCGTCTCACTTACAGCACATAACATGTTTGCTTTGCTCACCATTTTCAGCCAGATTTCTCCCACTCGCACGTGTGTCGCCAGCAGTCCTGATTCATAAATGAGTGTACGTATCAAACATGTTTGAAATAATCATGACTGGCTCAGACATTAGAACGCCACACATTGATTTTATCACCTGACTCAATTCAATCAACAGTTTTCTGTTCAATTAATGTCGAGGAAAAGACAATACATGTTCTATACATCCGGGGAAATGAGACGGCTCAGCACCACAGAGCCCAACGTGAGGGGTGTGTTTGGGTGCCCCAGTCCAGTTCATCTCCAGACAGTTTGTTGGCTGAAGCATACAGTTTATAGTTTATGTATTGCCATAGCAACTCACAAATATACAGTCAAGTCAATCATCTGTAACATCAGCGATTTCTTGCCTTGATTAAAAGTCAACTAACCGATAACATCCTGGCGTCTGTAACGCTGCGAGAAAACTCAGGATAAACTTCGGTTATATTGAAGTTTCTCACACCTTTGATCTAAAATCTGATTACGTACTTTGGAAAGTGGACGTAAAGTAACTTCAGTTCTTAGTTAACGTGGTAAAATGTGTAAAATGACTGAATCAGATTTCAGTACGTCACAAATCAATTATGTTTTCATTAGAAGTGCATCATGGAGATACAGCATGGATATTAGTACGACATCATTTAAATTAAAAAGATCAAAGGACGGAGCTCAGACACTCTTGTGCTGATTTTATCGACAGCGATGATGAAAATAAACAAAAAGGCTTCTCTGTCAGTCATTTCTGAACCTCTCTTTCATCAGCACCGTACCCTCATGACTCCTCTCCCTCCTTTTCTCCCCCGTCCCTAACTTCTCTTCCTCTCCTCGTTCACCCATCCACCTCTCTCTGACCTCCCTCCTCCTTCACTTCTTTTCGTTCCTCTCTGCCTCGAGTCCTCTCATCTGCTTTTCTCCTCTTCACGTTATCTCGTCTCCCACTCTCTCATCTTCTTACATCACCCTCTCCCTCCTTTCGTCTTTTAACATTTCAATTCCCAAAAGTCCCTCTCAGCTCTTCTCCCTTCATTTCCTCATCTCTCCCCCTTTTTTCATCACCCTCATCTACTCGCCTTTTTTATTTACAGCACTCTCATCTTCCCAGTCAAATTTCCTCATCCCTCCTTTTCTCTTATTCAATATTAAGACCCTCCCTCTCCCCCTTTCTTATCTCTTTCACCAACAGTCCTGAGCCGTCCCTCTTTATCTCTCTTGCTCTCCCTCCTTTCATCAGTATCACCTCTTTCTCTCTCTGTCTCTTCCCCTTCACTCTCCCCTTTTCCTTTTCATTGAATCTTTCCCTCTTGGAATCTTGGACATAATGATGAATATATTACATTAATGTCTTTCACTTACTCTTTCTGGCAGGGATGAAATCAATAAGGTGTTTTTTTGTCTCAGGTAAGTCCCCAAAAGGCTGCCGGCGGTCCCTGAACGAGCTGCCCATTGAAGCAGATAGCTGGTGGAACATGGGGAGTAGTTATGAACAGACACAGCGAAGCGGGGGCTTGTTTCAAGAGATTTGCTAGCAACTATCGAAAAATGTGGCGGCGTCACAATCCACAAATATTTGTTGCTCCTGAATGCAGATACATTTTCCTGCAGAGCTTCATCAGTGAAAAGTCTCAAGATTACTGCAACGCTGAGGAAGATGACATGTTGCACATTTGATGAAACTGGCCCCTTCATTCAAGTCATGAGGTGGGTGTACTTCTTGTTCACAAGATGACATTTTAGCACATTTACTCATCGAAGAATGCTCTTGTTCTGATAAATGTTCTGTCTGGTTTGGCCAACATGGCTATATGGAGGACCAGAGCGTTCATGTGGCGGTGTAGTCTCCACCAGCCCCTGCAGCATGTACATGTACATAAGTGCATGAGACAAACAATATGGGGACCTGCTCATAAAAAAACCCCCAGCTCCATAGTGATACTAGAGTTCAGAGACAGACATATACACACCACAAACACAAGGTGGAAACTATTCCAGCCACATGCTGCTGCGGCTGGTAGAAATGTAACCTGTGGCACTGACACATGGTGCGTGGTGCGTTGCATTTCCTTCCAGATTGCTTATCTGGTTGTTTCATTAAACAACTCAAAACCCTGTAAACAGTTCCTGGAGTCCATCACTCAATTCAGTATTCTCACAGTTTCAATAAAGCACACATAGTCAGTTAGTTAACACATTTCCATTGACTTATATTCAATAAACATCCTTGGTATTTAAAGTGCATTTTTTCCCCCACCTAACTGTAATTCAGAAGTAGTATACAATGTCCCTTTACACATGCCAAACTTAACATTAAGCTTCTGTAATAATGACAGGCCACTGAAATGTAGAAAATGCCTACGTTACATGTTTTAACCATATATTTTAGCAGAAAACATATGTAATGTAATGTATGTCAAAATCAAAACAAACACTCTAAACTTTTAGCAAACGGACGCGTTAATAAAGCCTGGCCTTATAATTTATTTACAGTTTGCCGACCTGTATCAAGCAGGGAAAACCTGCAGTCAAAGTGACAGAAATACTTCTAATAATGTCAAGAATTAAAAAACAGCTGAGGGAGAAGCTGAAACGCCGGAGTAATCACAGCCTGACGCGGGTCTGAATGTCAGATTGTTGGTTTGGGAAAGTGACAGAAATGCTTGGACATAGAGGTGCAGGAGGAGGGGTTTCTGGATCTTTAAATATCACCACTTCCTCCTGTCTCTCTCCTCTTTCACTCCCCGAGGCCTTCCCACTGTCCTCACTCTCTCTTTTCTCTACTCCACTTTCTCTTTGCACCTCTCTCTCTCTCTCTCTGGCTCCCCGGGGGCTAACGGTAGCAGTGATAACCAGTGTCTACCGGTTCTATGCTACAGTGTCTGGGTGCTGTAGATAGCTTATCTCAGGAAGGCTTACACCCCGGGAGCACTCACACCAACCTCACCACACACACACACACACACACACACACACACATAAAGCAAACACACAGGCTTGAGTACGCACATGTGCATGCGCATGGCCCGTGCACACTCACGCAGTGAACACACAGACGCGCTGCATGGAGACAAGCATTCCCTCACTGCTGCGTAATCATCTTCATTCACACCACTGCAGATTTGAAACATGCACTGGACACGACCGCGGGGTTAAATCGAAGAGGTCCGGACCCTCAAGTCTCAACACTGTTTATTGCATCACATGATCCAACCACGTGGATGCAACCCAGAAATAGCAAGAATCATGCAAGAACATCAACTTCATCAAATATGCTGAACTGCTACGTTTAGAAACAATGATATAGAGAGAGTTTTCTTTGTTTATTTATGGAAAAAGATGCAGTCTGAACAGATGAGTCAGTCTGCAGTCTGCAATGGAGGATATACAGAGTTTCTGCTGTCCTGATGTTAATGGGGAGTTCAGACCAGAACCTGTGCCTCGTCCTGATGTTGTAGAGAATGAACCTGTAGGTTGTCACCGCTGGTCATGCAGTGTCACACCCAGGCTCCTTGCAGTCCGGACTTCTCAACGGTAATGGAGATACATGTCTGCTGTTTCAAATGATTGTGTCTCCAAAACTGAAGGGTTGAAGGGTGAAGCAGGATATAGTCTATATAGACCCTCAATGGGTCCGTCTGGTACCACAAGCACAAACACATACCCACTTCACGAGGTGAAACATTAAGGGCCATGCAGCCACTGCGCCATGCGTAATAGCGCATAGAACCACATATGCGCCCGAGTGGCGCCGCACAGTCGAATACCTGACATTCTGTGTGAGGGGATGAAGGCTGGGAACAAAATAAAGCCTACTGCTGTGAGGAAGAAGAGACGATACACACTGTAACAGCTCACCATGCGCCGACAGGCAGGAGGGGGGGGCGCATAAACAAATAAAACAAAACACTCAGTACAGAATCTCTGATGTTCACAAGTTCTGGCATCACTTCATTTAGGCCTAAGATCTGTGCAGCTACGCAGAAAACATGTTTTATTGTTTGAATTATTAAGACCGAGAATACCTGAGGCCTGAGCCCCGGACTCCCCCGGCACTATCTAACCAACGCTTGTTCGACTCACAAGGACGCGCAGCAGCTCTCCTCCTCCTCCTCCTCCTCCTCCTCGAGAATGAGAGATGACATCGCACCCGCATTACTTAAATGCACTTTAGACCATGCGCTATAGATCGTTTAAACAGGGCCCTCTGGCTACGTGTTCTGACAGTCCGGACACGTAAAGAAGTCCCACTGCACTCCCTGTGGTGGTCCCGCATGCATGTTTCTCAATCAAACATACTTTGGTTAACTGGGGAGGCGACTGATCAGACAGACATTTAACATTTAAATGAAAGAACTGGCCAATACTGTGCATTACAACTTACAGACGTTTAGCTTTTGCCTAAAAACACCATAAAACAGAGTTTTACAGCTTTTAGAGAGATATTTTTTAAATATTAGTTCAGTATCACCTATTTATTTTTATCAAGTTGAAATTCAGTGTCTTTTACACATCATTATTTATTTGATTCAATCTGATTCCTTTTCTAAGCACTGAAAATGTAGAACAATTGGGTGATCCATGATAACACACTAATAACTGGAGTGCAGCACCCTGCAGTGTCACTCTGATAAGTGTAAAAAAATGAAAATGAAAACATTTCACTAAAAAGCCAGCCTGTGTTTTATTAGTCAAACCACACTGACTTCATGCAACAGCTTTGCAACTGATAACATAATGATTTTAGTCTCCGCGCAACTTTCAAAAAGAGTATTATTACAGTGTTAAGTTTATGCCACAGAGACTCATTTCCTTGCTTTCTTTCTCATATAAAAAACACGATCAAACGTTGTCAGTCACTTTCTCATGACTGGTCAGTGTTTTATTGACCCAGAAGACGATATTATGAAAAAGTAATAAAAACTGCCTGAAAGTGGGCTGACCACGTCTTCCAATATTGCCTCGGAGAAGGACGACATGTAGCCAGCTTTAGCTGCAGTAAACAGAGAACAGACTTCTTTCACAGCTTCAAATAACTTCAGATTAGAGAAACTGTTGCAGTTACCTCAGTTGCAGGAACAATCAGGTTGTTATCAAAGAAAATAACGAAACACAACAAAGGAACGTATGCAGAGATAAGGCTAGGAGGAAATAAGATTATAAACCTGCGAATTCTGTTAATATTCAACTAAATCAGATGTAAAAACCAGATTAAAAAACAATTACTCTGATTAATGTACATTAAACACTAACCAATGGAAATATCTTTCTTTTTTTGTTTTGAAGCTTTGATTTTAAATATTTCATGCTGCTATCAAACACTGATGATGCTAGATTAGAAAAATGTCCTAACTGCTCGCATATATGTGTGTGTGTGTGTGTGTGTGTGAGTGTGTGTGTGTGTCCTGGTATTTATCACATTATGGGGACATCGATCTGTTTACACAGTCACGTCCAGGGGACCTCAAACAGTATGGGGACAAAAAATCAGGTCCCCAGGAGGAAAACCCTTTTAAATGAATGCCAGAGTCATTATGAAGGTGCCTGTGAAGTTTTTAGCTTTGGCCCATTAGACATGTTCACCAGTCAGTGTGTGTGTGTGAAGGGTGCTCAGTTGCGCCCCCGATAGTATCCAGCTGGTAGTGCACTCACTGCTTCACACACACACACCTTCCAAATATGGTTCGGACCGCCCACTTCCTGGTCCCCATTAAGAAGGTTTTCAGGAATAATATAGTAATATATAATAATATAAAATATAATGTAAAGTCAATGTAAATAATATAGTATAATATGGTACATTATAATAATAATTACTAATATAATGTAACATAGTATAATATATAGTATAGTACAGCAATATGACAGTATATAGTATAAAATAGTATATATATATACTGTATATATATACACACATACCCTCAGTGTCCAGTTTATTGGGTACACCTAGCTAAAGTAATGCAGTCTTATTCAACAGACCTCCAATAAATCCCCCTTCATGAAGGTTATAATGTTCAGTTTGTGTTGTTTTAGAGATGCGTAGATTCAACTGTATAATCATTTTGGAGGATGTAGTATGTGGTGCTGTTGAACTGTACTGCATTATACAGAGAGGTGTTTCTGTTATTTAGCCTACCCTGATTGAAATGAATGAGGTGGACAAAATAATAGAAACACCCGGACAGTATAACACAGTACAGTTCAACAGCACCACATAGTACATCCTCCAAAATGACCACACGGTAGAATCTACACCTCTTTAAAACATTTTAAACAAAAACTGAACACTATAACCTCCATGAAGGTAGGATATATTGTAGGGCTGTTGTATTAGACTGCATTAGTTTAGCTAGGTTTACCTAACGGTCTGGCAACTGAGTGTACATATGTACAGTATATACTGTATATATATATAACATAATATATAGTATAGTACAGCAATATAACATAGAATAATAGAATATCAAATATAATATGGGAGTATGGTTATAGTATATTATATATATCTAAATATATCAACAAATATAACGTATCAGACCAATGAGTGGCGTGAGTGTCTCAAGTGTACCAAACACTGTGGAGAAATGGGTCTGTGTGTGGTGTTACAGTCTGATGGCAGCAGGTACAAATGAGTGCCTGAATCGCTCTGTTTTGCTCCTGGGTGGGTGGCTGAATGAGCTGCCCCCACCACTGACTCCAGACTGTCCAGTCCCAGCCCGACCACAGAACTGGCTTTCTTTACCAGTTTGTTCAGTCTCTGGCCTCACCAGCCTTGCTGCCACCTCCTAGCACACCACAGCAAAGAACAGAGCACTGGGTACTACAGACTGGTAGAAGGTCTTCAGGATCCTGTTGCACACACTGAAGGATCGGAGTCTCCTCAGGAAGACCAGTCTGCTCTGTCCCTTCCTGAATAGGACATCAGTGTTATGAGCAGTTCAGTTTTTTATTGATTTGGACCCCAAGGTACCTGTATGAGTCCACCCTCTCCACTTCCTGTCCCTGGTTTAACAGGGACAGGGGCCCTCGTGTTCCTCTGGTAGTCCACCACCAGCTCTTTGGTCTTGCTGATATTGAGCTTCAGGTTAGTGATGTGTCGGTTCAAAGAGATGGCTCTTTTAAGTGAATGATGGGAGCCGGCTCCCATCTGCGACGGAGCCGTTTTATTTAGTTTTTTTGTTTGTAAAGTAATACAAGGCAGAATGATACGACGATCTCCACGTCACGGGTGCTCCATGCAGTCAGTGACTGAATGTCACGTGCAGGGCAGATAATAACAGAGAGGAGAAACCGGATCAGCCCCACTAAGCTGAGGCACTTGGTCTTCCTCAATGCCAATCTGCCCTGAAAAAAATTATAAAAAGTTAGTTAGATAGTTGATGGTGGTTAGTTCATAGAGACACCTAAAACTGTTGGATGCTGCTGCTTTGCAATTTATTTATTTATGATTATTTTTACTTCACTTTACTTTTTCAGTACTTTACTTTTATATTATATTATTTATATATATATATATATATATATATATATATATATATATATATATACAGTATATTGTACTTGTTATTTTTAGGTTTTCTTTTGTTAATACTAAAATAAAGCTCTGCTGTTTTGTTAGGGGTGTGTGTCAATAGCTTTAAATTTAAGTTTTTATAGGTGTTTCTATCTGCTTTGTGTAGCAGAGTGGTTCTACAAGCAAGTCAGTGCATTCATTGGGTGGTTTCAGAGTTACAAGGGTCTGTAAATGCAATGAAAACAATTGGCTACAGCAATTTATTGATATTAGAAAATGTAATTTTTTACTTTTGAATACTTCAGTACAAAGGATGTATTGAACAATTTAAGTGATATATGTGTACACATACAAATCATAAGTCAAAACAGCGCTAAAATTGGCTGGATTATAATAGGTATAAGACTTATACTGTAAGTGATAAAATGAAGAGCCGTTTGGGAGCCGAAAGAGCCGACTCTCCTAGGTGAGCTGAGCCAAATTATCCGGCTCATTAAAAAGAACCGGAATTCCCATCACTACTTCAGGTGACTGTTGTTGCACCATGTAATGCAAACAACTCTAATTGATTACTCTTGGAAGGGATGTTGTACAATCGATCATGTTAATGATAGCCTTGTTTTCTTATTTTATTTTATTTTATTTTTCACTATGTTGACTTTAGGATCAAGATTTGTAGTGAAGGCAACCCAGGTTTATAGAGCATGTTTTAAAAAACAAAAGGTTTTGTTCAAAGTATTTTACAGAGAAAAATACAATTTAATAAAATAAAATAAAAATGGTAAAACTGTAACAGACAGAATTCTAAAATGACTAGGTCTAATAATTGTCAGCCATTGTCAAATAGTTCTGTATCCTGATACAAATTTTACACTGAAATAAGCAAAGCTATGTGTGTAACTGTGGCTTCCGCTGGCAGGCTTTTATTGTGAAATCGCGCAGGAAGTAGGCTGTATGTTCAACCTCAGCTTGATAAATAGTTAAATGCCGTTCCTTCGTCCAAGTGCAGGTGGTTGTTGGAAATCAAACACGTGGATGGAAATCAAAAACAGTGCAGAAATCAGCGGAGTGAGTGGTGTGCTTGGTAAGTGCTCAGTGTTTTCAGATTCAGTTTCAGAGTTTTGTGCGTTATGAAGCAGTTTATTCATGAAAATGTTTGGTTCTCTTGTTTAAAGGATGCTAGCCAAACGCAGTTGTATCAACTAGCTAGCTAACGTTACTGTGCCAAAGTTAACAGTTAGCTAGCTAGGTAACTAAAGCAGGGATTAAAGTTTTAGGGCCCCATTACTGATTAAGTCGAATTAAACTAACTACCTAACTAACTACCTAAACAAATGAATACATAAATGAATAAATGAAGTTTGTGAGGTGAGGTGAGGTGAGGTTGTGTGATAGAGTAAGCTACTGCCCACTGAAGTCCAATAATCGAACTAAATTAATGCACCGTTAACTGGGAATATGTTCAAGCATCTAAGCATGAGAGTAAATATGTTGCACAGCTAACAACTTTAAAAGCCTCAAATGTAATTGTACTTAAACTGAAGCCGAAGCTATCTACATTTTTTTAACATTTCTCTGCAGTTTAAAATGCCACCAAGGGTCAGTCCTCTTAAAGATGCCCTTCATCATGTTCGCTCAAAAACGGACAAAACATCAAAACTGAAGGTGAAGTACATAGATGCAGTGAAAGGTAAGATGGTGTCAGATGTGGTATTTAACATTATTTATATATATATATCACTCTTCATCTGCATTGTGTTTTTTTTTAATACATAATGCCACAGACTAATTGATAATTGTTGTACATATGATTTCATGTTTCATTGAAAATGTCTTTTTATTTATTTTCTCTTACAGGACGTGGTGTATTCGCAATAGGTTCATTCTCCAAAGAAGATTTCGTAGTTGAATACAGGGGGGATATGATGAATAATGCCGAATTCCACAGAAGAAGTATTTACCACCCATCATGTGCTGCATTTATGTTTGCGTTCAAGTGGCGAGGGAAGACATGGTGGTAAGATTTTAAGATAAACCTTAACCATACTCCTTTATACTAAACGCCTTACGCAACTCCAAGAGAAAGGTAAGGCTCTGATGTTGTTGTATACATTGTCTATTAAATTTGACATACAGTATGCAGGGCTTTCTCCCAAATAATACATTTCTTTGTAGAAGAACTGAATGAGACCTTACATTTATGTAATATTGTTTTTGTCCTTTTTAAGTATTGATGCCTCAAGAGAAGATGAATCATTTGGGCGGCTAGTCAATGATGAGCACAGACGTCCAAACTGTAGGATGAAAAAAATTGACGTGGATGGACTCCCGCACCTATGTCTGTTTGCCCTAAATGATATAAATGCAGGAGAAGAAATTACCTATGACTATGGAGGTGAAGACTGCCCGTGGAGAATACAAGTATGTGGCACAACTACACAGTGTTGCAGAATATCTCAAAATACCTTTGTGGTTGAAGGTATACTCATTTCAAACTATTAGAATCTAAATTATCTCTATTTCTGTTTAATATTTATATACAGTATATTTAGGACATATAATCTTTTATGGTAATCTATTGTGAATCAGGACTGCCAAACAGTTTTATGTAATGCAACTAGAAGGCTAATGATAATGGGAGATTTAGGACAGATTTGAACCTTCATAGGGACTTTCCTTTTGGTAAAATATCACTCTATTCTGGGACGTTCACGACGTCCCCACAGCACACCTTCCATGAGTGTTTAGGTAGAAAGTTTGTGTTAAGTATCTGACAAACTGGACGCAATTGGTCCCCATAAGGGACCACGACATGGTGTGTGAAATGTCCCCACAAAGCTGGTTTTAATCAATGTGTGTGAAAGCAGACAGCGGTGGACGGCGCAGGAAGAAACATTCTAGTTGAATTTATGTTTTTTCTCTCAAGTCTGGTGTCTGTTGACATGTATTACATTTAGAGACGTCCTTAAGGAAATGAATTAGTCTAACTAAATATTATGCAGTGTTTACTTCATATTGACCAATTGTTTTTCATATTTGCAGATGACCACACATGCAGCACATGTCAATCCCGTGGAAAGCTCCCATCCTGCTGTCCCTTCAGAGACACAGATGGATGAAGCTACTAGTCGACAGAAGACTAATCAACAGGTAAATTCACGTTTAGCACTTCAGCTTTACTCCTAGAGTCTTTCTGAGTCGTCTTTTTCTGCTTTTGTTTCATTTTAAGCAGGTAAATAAGGGAAGTAAATCTATTATGATGGTAATCTACTGTGAAGCAGGACTGCCAAACAGTTTTATGTAATGCAACTAGAAGGCAAATGATAATGGGAGATTTAGGACAGATTTGAACCTTCATAGGGACTTTCCTTTTGGTAAAATATCACTCTATTCTGGGACATTCACGACGTCCCCACAGCACACCTTCCGTCAGTGTTTAGGTAGAAAGTTTGTGTTAAGTATCTGACAAACTGGACGCAATTGGTCCCCATAAGGGACCACGACATGGTGTGTGAAATGTCCCCACAAAGCTGGTTTTAATCAATGTGTGTGAAAGCAGACAGCGGTGGACGGCGCATGAAGAAACATTCTAGTTGAATTTATGTTTTTTCTCTCAAGTCTGGTGTCTGTTGACATGCATTACATTTAGAGACATGTCCTTAAGGAAATGAATTAGTCTAACTAAATATTATGCAGTGTTTACTTCATATTGACCAATTGTTTTTCATATTTGCAGATGACCCCACATGTCAATCCCGTGGAAAGCTCCCATCCTGCTGTCCCTTCAGAGACACAGATGGATGAAGCTACTAGTCGACAGAAGACTAATCAACAGGTACATTCACGTTTAACACTTTAGCTTTACTCTTAGAGTCTTTCTGAGTCATCTTTTTCTGCTTTTGTTTCATTTTAAGCAGGTAAATAAGGGAAGTAAATCTATTATGATGGTAATCTACTGTGAATCAGGACTGCCAAACAGTTTTATGTAATGCAACTAGAAGGCTAATGATAATGGGAGATTTAGGACAGATTTGAACCTTCATAGAGACTTTCCTTTTGGTAAAATATCACTCTATTCTGGGACGTTCACGACGTCCCCACAGCACACCTTCCGTCAGTGTTTAGGTAGAAAGTTTGTGTTAAGTATCTGACAAACTGGACGCAATTGGTCCCCATAAGGGACCACGACATGGTGTGTGAAATGTCCCCACAAAGCTGGTTTTTATCAATGTGTGTGAAAGCAGACAGCGGTGGACGGCGCAGGAAGAAACATTCTAGTTGAATTTATGTTTTTTCTCTCAAGTCTGGTGTCTGTTGACATGTATTACATTTAGAGACGTCCTTAAGGAAATGAATTAGTCTAACTAAATATTATGCAGTGTTTACTTCATATTGACCAATTGTTTTTCATATTTGCAGATGACCACACATGCAGCACATGTCAATCCCGTGGAAAGCTCCCATCCTGCTGTCCCTTCAGAGACACAGATGGATGAAGCTACTAGTCGACAGAAGACTAATCAACAGGTACATTCACGTTTAGCACTTTAGCTTTACTCTTAGTCTTTCTGAGTCATCTTTTTCTGCTTTTGTTTCATTTTAAGCAGGTAAATAAGGGAAGTAAATCTATTATGATGGTAATCTACTGTGAAGCAGGACTGCCAAACAGTTTTATGTAATGCAACTAGAAGGCTAATGATAATGGGAGATTTAGGACAGATTTGAACCTTCATAGGGACTTTCCTTTTGGTAAAATATCACTCTATTCTGGGACGTTCACGACGTCCCCACAGCACACCTTCCGTCAGTGTTTAGGTAGAAAGTTTGTGTTAAGTATCTGACAAACTGGACGCAATTGGTCCCCATAAGGGACCACGACATGGTGTGTGAAATGTCCCCACAAAGCTGGTTTTAATCAATGTGTGTGAAAGCAGACAGCGGTGGACGGCGCAGGAAGAAACATTCTAGTTGAATTTATGTTTTTTCTCTCAAGTCTGGTGTCTGTTGACATGCATTACATTTAGAGACATGTCCTTAAGGAAATGAATTAGTCTAACTAAATATTATGCAGTGTTTACTTCATATTGACCAATTGTTTTTCATATTTGCAGATGACCCCACATGTCAATCCCGTGGAAAGCTCCCATCCTGCTGTCCCTTCAGAGACACAGATGGATGAAGCTACTAGTCGACAGAAGACTAATCAACAGGTACATTCACGTTTAACACTTTAGCTTTACTCTTAGAGTCTTTCTGAGTCATCTTTTTCTGCTTTTGTTTCATTTTAAGCAGGTAAATAAGGGAAGTAAATCTATTATGATGGTAATCTACTGTGAATCAGGACTGCCAAACAGTTTTATGTAATGCAACTAGAAGGCTAATGATAATGGGAGATTTAGGACAGATTTGAACCTTCATAGAGACTTTCCTTTTGGTAAAATATCACTCTATTCTGGGACGTTCACGACGTCCCCACAGCACACCTTCCGTCAGTGTTTAGGTAGAAAGTTTGTGTTAAGTATCTGACAAACTGGACGCAATTGGTCCCCATAAGGGACCACGACATGGTGTGTGAAATGTCCCCACAAAGCTGGTTTTTATCAATGTGTGTGAAAGCAGACAGCGGTGGACGGCGCAGGAAGAAACGTTCTAGTTGAATTTATGTTTTTTCTCTCAAGTCTGGTGTCTGTTGACATGCATTACATTTAGAGACATGTCCTTAAGAAAATGAATTAGTCTAAATATTATGTAGTGTTTACATCATATTGACCAATTGTTTTTCATATTTGCAGATGACCACACATGCAGCACATGTCAATCCCGTGGAAAGCTCCCATCCTGCTGTCCCTTCAGAGACACAGATGGATGAAGCTACTAGTCGACAGAAACAGGTACATTCACGTTTAACACTTTAGCTTTACTCTTAGAGTCTTTCTGAGTCATCTTTTTCTGCTTTGTTTCATTTTAAGCAGGTAAATAAGGGAAGTAAATCTATTATGATGGTAATCTATTGTGAATCAGGACTGCCGAACAGTTTTATGTAATGCAACCAGAAGGCTAATGATAATGGGAGATTAAGGACAGATTTGAACCTTCATAGGGACTTTCCTTTTGGTAAAATATCACCCTATTCTGGGACGTTCACGGCGTCCCCACAGCACACCTTCCGTCAGTGTTTAGGTAGAAAGTTTGTGTTAAGTATCTGACAAACTGGACGCAATTGGTCCCCATAAGGGACCACGACATGGTGTGTGAAATGTCCCCACAAAGCTTTTAATCAATGGGTGTGAAAGCAGACAGCGGTGGATGGTGCAGGAAGAAACATTCTAGTTGAATTTATGTTTTTTCTCTCAAGTCTGGTGTCTGTTGACATGTATTACATTTAGAAACATGTCCTTAAGGATATGAATTAGTCTAACTAAACATAAGCAACACCACTAAAATGACCATACAAGACTACCTGTCTTGCATGGTTAGTTTGTAAGCATGTTTTATTTAACAAAAACATTACCATTGAGTAAATAGAAGACGCACTGTGTCTTGCTTTTCTAAAATCAGCAGCGAAAAATAAGTGTGAGCAGAGGCTTCCCCGCTTTAGTGAACCAGCTTTGCTACCAGGAACAGAAATGTATTAGATAATGCTGATATTTAAACATAATTTAATTGACTTGCTAAAAAAGACGAGACAAAGAAGGAGAGAAAGAGAGGGATATAGAAAGTGTACACGCTTGGGTGATCAAGAGAGAGGAAGTGTGGACAGACAAAGAGGTGAAACTTAACTTTTATCAGGTAATGGTATTCCTCTTCTTCATCTTCCAATCGGTGCATTCGCGCCACCAAATTCAAGCTGCCACTTCAACGTAAAAACGCGAAAGGCCCTGTTTGTCTGTTCTGGGCTACTGTAGAAACATGGCAGTGCAACATGGTGGACTCTGTGGAAGAGGACCCGCTCCCTATGTAGATATAAAGGGCTCATTCTAAGCTAACGAAAACACGATTCTTAGTTTCAGGAAATTATATTAATATTATATTCCATTTTTGATAATGGATCCCCCTAAATCCGACACACTGAACCTTTTTAATAGTTGAATGCACCTAAATGTTTTATAATTAAGTGTTCCTGCAAAAACAAATGACACATTGATTGGGTATGGTCAGCATTCTTGTGAAGTATGCATCTTATTGAGAATGTTATTTTTTTTCATAGAACCATCAGCAGAGGAGACTCTTCCACCTGCAGAGGAGAATGAAATCCCACCAACACACAAGAGACACAAACCGCCATCAGCAGAGGATGAGGTAGCTGCTGGAGTCAGTGTTGTGAGACCCTCTTCCAGAGGTAAATTTTAGTTATTCTAGTAACGGACCTATGAGCCTGAATAGGTTAAACAATGTAACCAACGGATGGATGTATAGTAAGAACTAGTTACTCATTTGGTAGAAGCATATGTGTTAGTACTAATGCTAGTACTAAGTGTTTCAAGTAGTTAAAGTAGCTTTAATATTAATTGACATTATGTTCAAGAAGCTAACATTGCTGAAACCATAGTAATGTAGTAGTGCTTTACTTTAGCATGATGGTTATCCAAAAGGTTTTTAAACGCATTCTACTTTTTTAGTTTGATTGCATAATGCCACTTAAGCAGCCTTGTGTCAAAACCGATATCCTCAAGCACAGTATCTAATCTGGTAGAAGATGATGTATACGTGTATGATAAATATTGTTGATTTCCTCTTCCCCAGTGTTCATTTCAGCCCAAGTGGCAGAATGCACAAATTGTTGAACGCTCAATTTGTACTGTAGATGTTACTATGCATATACATATACTGATACCGGCT
The DNA here is from genome assembly GCF_043641665.1 of Enoplosus armatus. Taxonomy (NCBI): domain Eukaryota; kingdom Metazoa; phylum Chordata; class Actinopteri; order Centrarchiformes; family Enoplosidae; genus Enoplosus; species Enoplosus armatus. The sequence continues at coordinate 25,205,916 of NC_092184.1, read as the reverse complement.
TTAGAACTTACAGGACTTGTAGCTCACGCCCTTCCTTCTACTTTTATTTACAAATTAGTTTTTCTGCTCACTTACAGGTAAAGCTGGCCAGAAAAAAACACCCTGGCAGCAGACAGAGGTGCAGGCGGTCGAAAGGCACATGAAACGATTCATCACCGTTTCAGCCGTTGTACCGGCAAAAAGTGACTGTGAGAAATGTTTAAGGGCTGAACCAGAAGCTCTCAAGAACCGGGACTGGCAAACCTTGAAATTTTATGTTTATAACCGCATTACAGCCTACAAAAGAAAAGTTCAGTGTAATTAGTATGGTGATTACCAACGCACAGGCTGGTTTACATTCAAATTCCTCAGCAAGATACTTAAGGTGTTGAATGCATGTTAAATGCATTTCCTAGTTTCAAAATATATTTGCAAAGCAGTTTTCAAATGTTTAGCATTGTTCACATTCAATATTTGCTTGCTGTCAGAAGTGAAATGTGAGAGAAAGAGACTGGGCAGGCCTCTGAGTTTTCCAGTTACCTGGAGTCATTAAAAAGTTTAAATGTGCAATTTAAATGAGAGTTTGATTTCTTGGAATTTAACTAATGACAGTCACTACTACGAACTACATGTAACTTACGACAAATGTGTGAGATGATTGGTAGTATTATTAGGGTGGTGCTAAGTGCCATTATTGTGGTTTGTTTCCGTGGCTGTATTTGGGTATTTGGTCTCATCCCTATGGGTAGCAGGTGGCTAACTATGAAAAATTAATATGAAGACATAACCAGGGTGGTCAAGGACAACTCAATTTCAGCCAGGTAGCAGTTTACAGTACATGTCGCAGGAGCAACTGTGTATGCTCAGCCATTTTTATTGTGAGTCAACCTTGTGAGAAGTAAAATGCAATAATCTGAGGTTTGACTTGATATAGATGTATATAATTTGCCATTTTAATGTAGAAATAATACTTATAGTAATACTAATAATGATAATTCTAGCATGGTCCCCAGTAATCAAATGGGAATCTGTGTGAGTTATGCAAAATTATGCAAATTATATTTAAATTCGGTCCCCGTCAACCCTGTTCACTGTGTTTTTCATAGGTCCCCAGTTAGCATGGTGAAATCATTACTTCATCAATGTAGAGATTTGAAGGCGTGTATAGGCTAACCAAGCAGTGGCAAGTGTACCTAATTTTTTTCACACTTCTAGGCCCTCTAGAAAGGGTGGTCCCCGCAGGTGATGATTAAAAAGTTGGTCCCCATTATAAATGAAAACCAGTATGTGTGTGTGTGTGTGTGTGTGTGAGTGTGTGTGTGTGTGTGTGTGTGAGGGCTGCGGGTGGGGGCAGCTGAATGTGTGTAGAGAAACCAGTTTTTATCTTTAGTGTGATAGTTCCAAGTGAAGAGAGGTAACAGAACTGTAATCCTGTTAGAATCTGAAGCTTTGCAGTTTATCTGTTGCAGCTAACACCATGTTGTTAGCTTGAAATTACACTTTCACTCTGCTGTTGGTCAGTTTGATAAAGAATAAGATTCCCTTAAGGTGAGCCCTAATGTTTGGGTGCCTCCCACTGGTGCTGCTCTTATGCCAAAATGTCAAACACATGCAAGATATTTATTAATAATCCAATGATCAGCTCGCCATGATATCTGAGCACATTCAGCTCTTACAGTGATAATGTTTGATTTAATTCACCCTCTAGCACCAGCGTCAGCAACTAGAAACCATTTTGCGGTGGACTCACACCAGCTGTCACGCCTGTCAACACACCCATCTACTAACATCAGAATCAGAAATACGTTATTGATCCCCGGGGGGTAAATTAGACATACTGGGACACAGTCGTCTGCGACTTAAAACGAATGTGGGCCACACATAACACATAAAATCTAGAAGGAATTTAGTCGGTTTTGTTTACAATTAGCCACGTGGGTGCATCTCTGCTGAGCAGATTACAGATCTGATTAGGATTTGTCTTGGTTTCTCCGGGATACGTGCAAATCAGGGTCACTTCAGCTGCCATCATCAGAGGGCACGGACCCTGTACGTGACGCAGCTACAGAAGAAAAGGTTATGTATGCAATTTTGCTTGATTTCATTTCAAACTGAATCTTTAAAACTTATACAACTATGAGTTTATAATTATATAAAAGTAAGTAACGCCTACTATACTGCACTGCATACTACTGCATACAGTCACACTCTAAAATAGAAGCAAACACAAAGGTGTGTTTGGCAGGTGAGGCAGTGTGTGCTGTTTGTGTTCATCAGGCTTCAGATCTAAATAATGTCAGGTCGACCCCTGCTAAGGTGGGTGTCAATCAGTATGAGCACACTGTCATTAATCTGGTGACACTCACAATCACACCCTCTGTATTTAGCGCCATCAGACTGTGACGGCTCGATGTGGCTCTGTGTTCACACAAAACATGATGATGTTTATGTTGTTCCACACTGGAGGAAAGTCGGAGATTCAGACACTGAATTCAGCTGCACTTTGAGCTTAATGTTCCTGCTGCATGATGTATTGTCACAACTGGGTTCTGGACTCCATGATGAATTCCAGTGTATGTACATGTTGTATTGTCAGGATGAAAGGTAAAACAAGAAACAGTGCATACACAAATATGGAGGATCCATTTAAAAAGGTCTTGTGTATGAGCGTCACCTCAACCCCTGGAGTGGTTTTTAGCATCCGCAGTTAGATGTGGTTTTATCTGCTTTCTGTCTCTGAAAACCACAAGAAGAAAATGGCAGATGGATGACCAAAATCTGTGTTTTTATTACTTGTGGTCAGGCTTTGATTTTCTGACAATGGAAACCACAAAGTCTCTGGTTTCCTTCTGTCAAAGTTAATGGTTCATTGTTATTTCAGCCCACAAACCACATGTGGAGTCTGGAGTACTTGTAACGGCCATAATATTAGAAATATTGGGTTAACTGTGACCTGCGGCAAACTCTCTGTTTAGAATAATGCTGTATAATTTGGTAAATACAAGGTTTTAGGGCAACCCAGCTGAATAATTTGGATACGAGAGACTTCAGCTATGTAAGAATTATTTAGAGAAACACACTTTATGTCCAGAACTGAGTCTGGGTCAAGTTCAGCTGCAGGGTTTTGTGTTCGGTAGTTGTTGATTTCGGCTTACATCTCATGGCCACCACCGTTTCTTATAGAAGTGTTTAAAAGTACCAATACCACGGTGTAAGTATAAGTCCTCTATTCAACATTTCACTGGAGTAAAAGTACAGAAGAATTATCTGCAAATTTTAGTCAGTAGTATTCAAGTATTTCATGTAAAAGTACTCATTAGGCAGCTTCTGTGGTAAGTATGCGTACACTAAGAAGGATTTTAAAATGCATGGGGCATCTTGTTAAAATGTGTAAAGTGTCTTGTTAAAACATGAAAAACTAAAAGATAAAAGATAAAATCTAAACTTTTCACATTATAAGGTGATACTGATCTGGCATGGCAGCAATACTCTTCCGTAGTAACATTATATTGTACTTTACTATTCAGGTTTTCTGTGTAAAATCTTAATCTGCAAAGAAACTAGTAACTAAAAAGTTGAGTAAACTACAAAAATAAGATTCAAATTGTAAACCTTTGAACGATCCTTTTTTTTATGGCTACGAGTGGCTAAAATAAATTAGTAAATGAAATAATAAGTTGTTTCAGTGAAGGTTAGTTTACTTTGTTTCCCTTCACTGATAAAGATGACTCTGGTTGACAAGAAGACATTTATTTCATCACTTTTCGGCCACCTGGCAGAAGGTGAATTGTTCCTTTAAGGTCCTCACAAAAAGCAGCTTGCTTCCTATTTTGCACTTCAACCAATTCAGATGTAAATAATTTAATATTTTAACTTGCCGCCTTCACATTAGAAACCAGATTTTTCACATTCCATGAATCATTTTACGACCCGTTTTAGTGTTCAGGCTGAAAACCAGCCGTCCAGACGGCCGCGTGCACATCAGCCTGACGAATAGCTTTCTCCGTTCTTGTGTGGCTCCAGACTTGGAATAACTGTATAATAGCCACTCATTCATCAAACTCTCGGCCCTTTAACACTTCAGAACAGAAGGGCGACAGAACATTTTTGCCTTGTAAGGACATTGATAGTCGCTCAGTGTTACAGAGCCACGGCTGATATTCACAATGTGTTGGAGAAATGAGTTGAATGACAGCGACGCCCGCTGCGTAATAGGAGACATTAAAGGCTTTTCAGACATAATTGGGTTTCTGGGGTTCGGCTGAATGAGATCGCTGAAAAAAATGTGTAGCTCCTGAGTTCTGCCTCATAAATCACTGGAATCACAATCTGTGTCTCTTGTCTTTCTCTGCCCCTCTTTCCTTTTATTGCTCCTCTCTCCTTCTCAGTCGAGCTTTTCTCTGTCTTTCTTCACCTTGTCTTGTTTTCAAACTGTTTCTCTGTCTGACTTTTTATCCGATCACCTCCGTCTCCACATGTAGCTCCTTTTGTATATTTCACTTTTATGTCTTTTTGTCCTTTCTCTCCTTCTCTCCTGTCACCTCTTCAGTCTCCTCTTAATCCCTCTGTATCGACACACTCAGCTCAGGTTAAATAGTCTAATATAACTTCACTGCTGTTAATCCTTCGTTATAGTTATAATGTTCAGGTTTTGTTGAAATGGTTTTGCAGAGCTGTTGATTCAACTTTGTGGTCATTCTCTCTCACACATTCGCTCACATACGGACTCGTCTCTTGTCTCTGCTGAGGTCGTGGACGGTCGCCTGGGTCTCGATAACATCACCATCAATCAGCCAGAAGTCTATCACTGCATGCTGTGTGTGTGTGTGTGTGTGTGTGTGTGTGTGTGTGTGTGTGTGACCTTTGATGTCCTGATAATTTTGTTCATTTCAAGCCCCAAAAACCTCATCAGGTGATCAAAGCTGGAAAAGCTGCAGAGTGCAGACTGTCCTCCTTCTATAGTAGACTGATATTCAAATGAAGACCCACACCAACAAATAAAGGCCGGGGGGTAAACACATGAACCTAAATATTATCTTTTGTTGTAAATGATCAGAATGATAATATCATCAGTAATGATTGGCAGTTTATAAAACGTATTATATATGTAAGAGGTCATCTGGACACCACTGGCCCACCTGTGGCCGGTGATCTGGCTGAGATGTGGCTCTCGTTCTCTAAACACACTGAAGAGTATCACTGGGACTGTAGTCATTGCTCTGCATTACAGTTTTTCTCGACTGCTGAGACTGGGATCTATCTTCATCTTCATCTTCATCTTCATCATCACCTTCTTAGCACAGCAGTCTTCTCTTGCAAACGTGTGAACACTTTTTCATCGGTTTCGCACATTTTTTACTCACCGTTTTTTACCACAGATCTCATAGAAAAACCCAACAATCAACTGGATTAACTGTGTTAAACTAAAAGAAAACATCTTTTCACAGCTGATAGAAATGACTGGCATGATTATGAATCTCTAATGCACCTGTGTATAACTCCTTTGCGTCCTTCTCATCTATAAAAGATGCCACCTCTGTGTTGCGTGGATCAAAGCCCGAAGAAGAGGAGTTTGCTTGTATGGTGGAAAGGCCAAAAAGACAAGGAAAAATCTGATGCAGTACCATAAAAACCTTTATTCGCTGGGCCAGTATTTGACATCTTTTTGCACAAAAGTCTAGACTCAAACACATGAATTTATCAAACTAAATGAAAGACTCACAAACAAGCTTAAAACTAGGTGCAATGATAAACAAGGGATAGAATAAAAATGCATTGAAATCTCTGTATGTTTTGATATTTTCACTGTATTGTTATCCTGGTGTTTTTCAGTGTTTCCCATTTTCAAACTGTACAATGTTTTTTTGGTGTCACATATTGTCCCAGCAGATAAATGTTTATTATCAGATTATTATTTCTTTTTTGGTGCAGTCTGTCTGATTTGTTTTTTTAAACTTAAATCATGTCCTTGTGTAACTGGGTCCTCTTAGTTCATGGGAATCTCTGAGGGATGCCTGAATAGGAACAAAAAACTTTTTAAACTAAAAAGCCTTGATAAGGTTTTTATTATGAGCCTTGAAGGGAGGAAAAAGAAAAGTGTGTGTGTGTGTGTGTGTGTGTGTGTGTGTGAGAGAGCATGCAAGACTGAAAAAAAGTTTCACAAAAAGGGGGTAAGCAGAGCTAACAAGACAACGAGATCCAGTAATGAGAAAGTAAGAAAGTGAAGGAGACAGATAAAGAACAAAGGACAGAACAGATAGGAAGTTTGAAAGCAGCGCTAACTCGAAGTACAGAAGAAGTACAGCAGCCTGGAAACAAAGATACAGAGCTACAGAGCTACAGAGCGTCCTCCGCAACACACACAGCTCCTATCTATGTACCTGATGTACCTCTGGCTCATTTTAGACATTTAGCTGACGCTGTTGTGCAGGATCTTGGAATGAAACTCTTCATAATACCTGAAGAGGTTTGCTTCAAAAAGTCCACAAGTTCCACACAACATAAGCCATGGTTGCTGCTTTTAAATAACACGTATGAAAGCAAACTCTGACGGTGCTCTGCAAACACCAACGTGTCAGATGATAATTCTGTTTTGGACTCACCATAATCGACAAGTAGAGCTCAACGTCACCTCATCACCGGCAGAGCTGCTCTTTCATACAAACCAACACGTTTCAATATTCCCTGTGCCGATGTTTGATGTGTCCTCTGCCAAATATTGTCTATATATATCTATATATATATATATAGATATATATGTGTGTGTGTGTCTAGACTTGTTTCTTTAAGTCATTGAAAGAAAGATCTAGACCTCTTCCATGAGCTTTTTATATATTAAAAGGTCCTTTTACAGATGATAAAAGGTATAAACATCATCATCATCAATCATGGTGCAACTGTGATTCATCCGTCACTTAAATAAATGTATTAAAGCCTCAATGAAATCGTGCATCCTGAGAGGCTGAATTGAATGGAGGTGAGAGAAGGAAGAAAGCCACATCCTTAGCAAGGCCGCATTCATTCAATATGATCTAATTGATGCAACAATATTGAATGGGAAGAAATTAGCATTCACTCTGCATTGATCGGTGGGGCTTCTTTTAGACACTTGAGACATCAGCTGATCTCAAACTGCTTTGAGCATTAAAACGCTAAGTGTTCCTTCTCTCCTGCACTATTTTCTAGGAAGGTTGAATGTCCTTGGATTTGATTCACGTTCCTGCATTAACAGCTCCGCTGTTTATCCTTTCATGGAGCTCGTTTCATATTGACTTAACATCAACTCTACATTCACACTGACTTATTCCAGTGCTCTCTCCTTGGGATGTTTTGTATCCTGTGAGAACCCAGAAAGCACTGATTTGGTGATTTGCAGGTTAAAAAGCATCAAGGTGACTGAAACTCTTTTAGACGTTTAGAAATAATTGTTGTTCCAACACATTTTCAAAGGCTTTGTATTTTTAGCCTCCCTGTCCTCCAGTAAAATTAGACTTCCAGGCAACCAGTGGAGACTCCAGGAAGTTACTGGTCCTGGCAAATAGTGCGGCACATAACTCGACATAAAACAGCAAATACTTGGTGTTTTGAGCCATAAATTCTGCCTCTATTACATGAAGTACATGCTCATACAGTAAGGTCAACAGTGTCCTGGCTTCTGTCCTTGTAACTGTGTCCTTAAGTGTCTTTTTATCAGCTTGATCTCACTTCCACCTCTTCCTCCCTCCCTCTCTCTCTCTCTTATTCTATTCTTTTCTCGTTTTTGTTCTCTTCCTTCCACCTTCCGCTTTCATTAATTCCATTATGCTGCGTTCTTGTAAATTCTGCACAGTCACAACACAGCAGTGTGTGTGTGTGTGTGTGTGTGTGTGTGTGTGTGTGTGTGTGTGTGTGTGTGTGTGATTGCCTGCCTGCTGGCGTCCTTTCAGCAGCTCTAGTCATAAAACTGAGATAATCTATTCCTCTGAATTATTTACATCCTATCAGATGGCTCCATCCCCTCTGTCGCCGGGCGGAGTTAGCAGGATGACTCTGCGATTGGCTCTGTTTTATTTTCAGATAGCACAATTTGCTTTTAGGGCCTTTTCTTTTATTGGCCGGGGAAGTTTGTTCCTTTCAATCTGTGTTTCGGCTATTTTAAGCTTCTCCATGAACTAATGATGCATTTGGTACAGTTTGTGTAAAGATGTGAAGTGCTGAGTATCTGTGTCTGTGCGTTTTGTGTATATCTGTATGTAATGAGTTGTGTCTCTTCCTTCTTTCAAACGTCACAATTTATTCACAAATCAAATGAGTAATATTTTAACTTTCAAGTCATCCAAACTAATGTGAAAGTTTTCTGATCTGGTTATAATATCTGCAGGATAAGAGTACACACAATAGTATCTATTTCTTACCTTTAGATCCCCTGCACCAGGTAATGTTCAAGTAATAAAATGCATCAGTCTTACATTCGTTGAATAATAAGATTTCTAAAATGAAAAATAATACAGGACTAATATAGGCATGTGGACAGACGGGGAGAGACCTGAATGAAAGGCTGAAACTCATAACTTCCCTTCTTGTCTGTCTGGGATTTTATTTATCTTAAAAGATCCAACTATAACAACACCTCAGAATATATCTGCACATGCAGTATTTCTCTCTCTTATTTCTCTCCTACGCCCACAAACATTTCAGCAGTCTGAGAAGTGATAAAAATGATAAATTATATGCCAAAATCCCTCAAGAAAATGTCACTTTTTTGGTATTTTACATGGCTCTAATGTGACATGCATCTACTCTACAAAAAGGTTGCTGGCTGCCACATTAAAGCAGTAGGTAGGACAGACCAAGTGGCAGCTGTGCAGACAGTCCTGAGGGAGGGATGTCTCTGCAACACAACCCATTATGTCACCAAACTAGGACTGCAGAATGTGTCCACAGTGGATTATTTTAACAGTCCAATGGGAATGTCTGGCATTTGATAACCGCTGGCTCTGACAGAATGGCATGAGTGGGCTGTGTTTATGTCTTCAGGGCCCCTGATTGGCCATAGTAATGACTGTCTCCAATCTTCTGTCTCCCTGCAGGAGGAAGCAGGGGCAGAAACTGGGCTATTAATTCAAATGGAGGTCAGGAAAACCTTCTTGGGGTGGAACAAAAGTCTGTGAAACTCCTCACTGTTGTCTTCCTCAGTTACTGGAGCTAAGAGGTTCAAACATGGGCAATGGGTTGGAGCCTGTAAGGAGCTGAGGAGGGAAAAATAAGAAGCAAACAATGTGGCTGAGTGTCCTATCAATCATGGAAAACAGGGTCTCTAACTTCCCCCTAACTTACTGACAAATAATAGAATCATTTCAGTCTTTACTTTTCTTGGCCTCTTAAGGTACTTAAGATCTTCACAGATCTTGTGGTGGTGGTGGTTTGGGGAAAACACCAGATTTGATTCTATCCACCTTGGTGGATGTCACCACTCAGCAGAGGGACCTTTGTTGGGTTTGTGCGCTCTCTGCAAGCCGGTGTCAACGTCTCCAACAGAGTGATAGATGTTCTTTTTAGTGCATCGTCAGCTTCAGGAGTCACATTCTCCCAGTTAAACCTTCATCCATATAATATCAGCAATGCAAGCTTATAAACTTTATAGTTTTGAACCAGGACCTTGTGGGCTGAGTTTAGTCAGCATTTCGTGTGAACGTGTATCAGATTGGACTTCCACAGATACCTAATAACTACTAAGATTGGGATCAGGTTCATATAGCCTTGATCAGGACATACATACTAATTAAACTACTTTTCAACTCCCCCTGGACAATCTCCAGGTCTCAAGCCAGGACAGTTGGTCTCCATCCACCGGCCCAGTTAAAAAGACCCTGGGGAGGAGCTGCTCTCACTTCTGTAGAGGAGGACTTGCATCCCTGATGCCCTGCATCCGGCTTATCCTAGAAGACCTGCAGGATCCCAGAGACTGAAAATAGGAGTAGACGCCATAGTTTGAAGGTCTTCTAATGTCAGGAGCAGGAGGAGCCTTGGAAACCTGCAGCGCCTGGATCACAGGACTGGTCAGCCCCCCGAGGAGAAAATGGTCACCACCACACAGCGGCAGCCCTGCAGGGAAAAGAATATATCATCAGTGGTACATAAAATGAACTCCCAGTATTTTTCACCACCCCTGTTGTAGAGATCCTTCACTCACCACCTCTGTTTTAGATGAAACACTAGCGCAGCACAAGCCTCCCAAAGCTTTCCAAATAAACTTCAGGTTGGACTTGTAGACAAGCATTTAAAATGATTTCTGTGAAGCTGAAGTAAACGCAGAAACTGCCCACCAGATTACCTTTTGTAGTTAACTGCATAAGGATCTACATGCAGGGCAGCTAGCCGGCTAACCGAGTCCGTGTCTCCAGAGTGTTTGGCATAGTGCAAAGTTAGCATGACCCTTTGAGAGAAGTGAAGCACACGGTTGTGTCATAACAAGGATGATGTAACACAAAATAAGCTTTGACAAGTTGGACAAGAGCTCAGTCTGCTGTCATCTTTCAGCGGTATACGCTGTGAATATACTGTGTGAACGTCGCTTCAAGCTGCTGAGCGCAGCGAGGCACGGGTGGTGCTGTCCATGGTGCGTTTTAACACACACACACACACACAAATATAACATAAGTACGGATAAAAAATATAGGACAGACACTGAGATACATTACACACATGCACATAGAGAAACACACACTCACACAAACACTGCTGTTAGTGTGTGTGTGTGTGTGTGTGTGTGAGACCAGTCAGGTAGAGGAGTGTTTGGTGGTGATAAGACAGCTCTTTGTTTCACCTCCTCAGTGCCTCTCAGCTACACACACACACACACCTTATACTGAACACACAGTACCATTATACCCACTTAACCTCCCCTCCAGTAATATATATCTAATTTGGAAAGTGGAAAATCTCTTCTGGAAAGTCATCATTCAACACGTCTCCAGGTTGTTGCCAAATTGTCATCTCAGGACTTACAGCAGAAACGCTTCATTTATTTGTCTGAGCGCTGTGGGGTGTCTGCGCTGGCTTCCCAACAAATGACCTGTCAATCAAACAGTGAATTCGGGGGAAGTGACCAGGCTTTTAAGGTGTTTGATGACATGGTGAAACCTCACAGGGCCTCTGACTTAGTAACTTGGGGTGCATCTGTGGCCATTTCATAAAAATAATAGAAAATTTATACAGAATTTCAGCAGGTGCCCATCTGTTCAGTTATTGTGGTTATTGCTCGTCATGCTACCGAAGACATGGACATCATAGTTTGAAGGTCTTCTAATGTCAGGAGCAGGAGGAGCCTTGGGAACCTGCAGCGCCAGGATCACAAAACTGGTCCCCCCCCCCCAGGGAGAAAATGGTCACCACCACACAGCCAAGACCTGCATCCATTACCATGTTTGAACAGAACTAGCAGTCCAGCTTCAGTATTAACACCATTCCAGTGCTGCTTTCTCGCCCCGCAGGGATAAAGAATGCAAACCATCCATCCTGAGAGGCACAGCAGTAATTTCTGTTGCTATTTGAAAACACAATCCATATTTTTCTTTGACCCAGATCACCGGTTTGTGTGTGTTTACATGTCTGTAAGTGTGTGCGATAAATGTTGGCTTTCCCACTCTGCTATTTTGGCTTTTCGTGTGTGATTGCACCTTGACTTTGTGAATGTGTGTCCATGTGACTTTCGTGTATGCTGTGTGTGTGTGTGTGTGTGTGTGTGTGTGTGTGTGTGTCCATGCACTCGAGACTGTGTATTTTTATGTAAAAGGTTTTGTCGTCACTTTGGCTTTTAAAGGTTGTGTGTTTTTTTAGTCAGTAACCTGTGATTTTCCTCAGCTGGGGACATTTGTGCCAGGGTTCAGTATTGGCCATATCATTACCACCAGACACACACACACACACTTACACACACACACACACACTGTATTGTATTGATTTAGCTGTATGACCAACAGGGGACCCGTGGTCTCTCTCTCTGCTATCATTAACATCACTCAGTGTTCTGTCACTTATGACGATGCTACATCCAAACTGCTCCTCTTTTGAGCTGCTTTTGCGTACTTCAACCAACTGCAGATGCCAGGGGGACTACACCGGGTGGTGTAGTTGCTCCATTGCTCTATTCTAGTATTCTTCATCATATGAGTAGCAGGTGCATCAGGACTTGTACGGCTACGGTAAACTCCAACATCAACTGGTTGTAATGCTTCTCCGTCGCTGGCAGTCAGTTTAATGTTCCGGAGGAGGTGAGTGCTTTCATCAGTGCACCTGGCTGTGGCTATTTCCTGGCATGAATATTTACCAGTACATACCCAACTCCAAAATTATCAGCAGAAAAGATTTGTTTATCCATTTTCCACACAGAAGCAACAGAACAAAGCAGGAAGACAAAAGAAGAAGAGCAGAGAAGCTTAACTTTGAAAGAGAGTGGCTGCTTTTTTAATACTGCAAACTGGCTGCATTCTCCGTCTTTATCAGCGACTGTGGAGGATTTAAAGATGCAGCCTCAGGCTACACGGTGGTTTGTCAAGGTTGTTGAGGTAGGAACGTAACAAATGGAGGAAACTGGGGCTGAAAAAACCCTTACTGCGCCACAGCAAAAAGTTGCGCATAAATATTGAAATTCCTGGCTTCTCAGCTTTTGTTTCTCCGTTTGCTGATTACTCTTTTCAAGTCAAGGTTTCATAGCTTATGTTTATTTACATTTCTTTCATTTAGTTTAATTGAAGCATGTTTTCCCGCTAAGTAAAGCATCCACCTTTGAATGTGAAATCAGCTTATTTAAAATGAACCCTGCTGTAAAAAGTGACACCAAGTCTGCCTTGTGTCTGGATGTTTGTCGTGTTTTGGCTGGTTTCCATCCGTCACACGGCTGAGCGCTTGTGATTCTCCAAGGTTGGACTTTATGAGGTCCATTAATGTTCACTATGTTTATAGACACCCACACACATATCTTGTTTTTTAAATCAAAGAGGAGAGGAGGGTTGCCGAGTTCTTTGTCCCGACAGCAGACAGCTGTATAATTGACCCAGAGCCATTCATTTAACACTAGAAGCAGGACATTGTTTTTGTTCATGTTCACTGCTGGCAGAGAGAATGTCTGCCAATATTACTCATATAATAATATGTATTTCAAACCCTCTCTGTGGTTCATGCTCAATTATATTAATTGTGTCGCCCACTAAGTAGGATCTGAACCAGACCACCTCGTCTCCACCGTAGAGACCTGGAAAGAGGGCAGGAGTGGATAATGATAGATAGTGACAACACCAGGAGAGAAAATCAGCTTTTAAACTGAAGAAACAATTCTGTGTGAGGGGGGGGGGGGGGGCTCATAACAGAGGCAAAGAACTTAAATAAATGAACCCAATATACAAGATATAAATATTAAAATGTTAACATTAAACTTTCATGCAGGAGACCAGAGTACACGTCCCATCACAGGCCTGAAACGAGACTAATTAGTCAAACTGATATTAGCTGGACATGCTCCCAATTAATCATTCAGATGCAACATGACATATAACAAATGTTCAGCCGTGTCTACCGTGATGATGACTCTCACATACAGTATGTGAGAACAGTCACATCTGCAGTCTGACTTGTTCTATAATACATAAAAAGACACTATTTCCTGATCATTTTATGGAAAAATAATTTTCTAATTTTCAGTGTCAGTCTCCTGCTGCTGTCACTCGGCTACACACTTTGTTCTGCTGCCATATTTATTGATTGAAGGCGCAGTGATGAGCACTGTTTGAAGCCGATGCCTCTTGTTGTGGTGCTTCGCTGAGCGCCGCACACAGGGGGGACAAATTACATTTTAGCCATAACAAAGTGTGAAACTGTTGAGTTTGATGTCTGAAGCCTCTGTCCCGTAAACACACACAGTTAACTGATCCCGGGCCAGTGACAGTTTGGCTGCAGAGAAAGCAGTTGATTCACGTCACATACATTTCATGTGGATTTCAGGTGAATATGAGCTGGCAAGTGAGGTAAAAAAAAAAGCTTTCATGTTTGCTCCCCAGTGGTAATTACAACTAGTACATGCGTGTTGTCGCTGGATTTTGATATCTCGTACTTGGTGAATCAACACTGCCGGCAAACACTCCAGCGATGTCTGCAGCCCAAGATAATGAAAATCAAATCCTCAGTTATGTTTACAATAATATAGTCAAACATAGAAATAATATAAGAGTTAAATCTGCTGCAAACTTTTCTCAACTGGCTTTGAATTCATTAAAACCTCCCCGCATGTTAATGAAATGATTTAAATGCAAAGGTATACTGCCTTCTTGCACTGGGACAGAAAACATATTTAGTCTCTACTGAAGGACGAGTTGGATACAACAGATACAAATCTGATGTTAAAATAAAACGATTGACTTTACAGTTTCTGTTACTCGTTTGAATTGTGTCCAGATCTACTTTACTCTTTATGATCTATGTCGATATGACAGTAAACCACATCTCCAGGTTGTTATGCAGCTTTCTGTAAAAGACAGTTGGAGATAACCCTGATGACATCATCGGGAAAGGTTTAATTGGTCTAACTGGGACACTGGAGCAGACCCTGCAGGAGGAAAAGACATAGATTTGGTCCTAAAGAAAAAAGAGACCAGCTTTGAAATGGACCCAAGCTGAGAGAAACAGATACAGGCTTAGTTTTGCTGAAATGCAGAAGCAGATTCAGGATCAGACATCAAGGCAGGATCAGACTCAGACATGAAGGTTCAGGGTCAGACCTGAGTCTAAGAAACATGCTGCAGCAGGTCGAGCAGGAACATCCTGGACCCTGGGGCCTGGGGGTTTATGTGAACTCCAGAGGATGAGAGCCATCAAAACGAGAGACCACAAGTAATGACTGCTGGTACTCAGGGTCTCCTCCAACGGATTTGCTGAAGCCTTCAGGCTGAGCTTTGGGTGTCCGACACACCGGGGGTTTTAGGAATTAAGGAACTCGACAAGAGAAGCTGCAAGGAAGGACACAAGCAGAGAGCTCGCCAAGGGGGGAGCGCTGACATGTATGCAGGAAAGCCACAATGCTGCAGGCTATACTGTCAGTCAGTCCACAGCTGGAGTTTATTACCACTGTTTGAATATTTCATTGAATAAAATCTGTTGGTGGCTCATTATGGTATTGACTGAACACTCATGACTTTTGGATTCTTGATCAGTCAGATTTATTCAGTGTTTTCCACAGAGCAGATTCAGAGTTGAGGAACAGATGAAGTTGACGTCAGCAGCTCTCTGTACTAACTGACACAGCCAGGTCAGCTAATATATTGTATGTTGTATGCACAAGAAAACACTCTTTTACCACCAGAACCAAAGATGTAAAATAACTTCACTGTCACGAAACATTTCAATACATGATTTCACATACAAGCAGCGTAGTTTCTGAGACATTAAGTGCGAAGGCTTCCTCTGGGCCTGAATACGTTCTCACCCCAGGTCAAATCCCTCTGCATGTCATACAGGCGCACTAGTTAGCCTTTACTGTCTGCATGAGACCCATCTGCCTTTCTCTTTTCAACATATGGCTAACGTCGTTAGTGTTCGCAACTTGTTTAGGCAACAAAACTACTTGGTTTGGGTTAAAATAAGTACGTTACATGATGCAAGTCGACTTTGTGGCTCTTTATACTGCGTCACCTGATGCACTACATCTCATACAGACGGTAAAGGGTGCCTGTATGAGACATCCGTCTACTTAGCTGCTATTATTCCTTTCTTTTTTGTTCACTCTTACCACTGATCTCTGCCTATGACAGTTTTGCTGTAAGCAGAAATGTACGGATGAAAAGACACCCAGAGAAGTTTAACACTCCTCCGTTAATTACAATATTTCATGTTGCGATTGTCTTCCTCCTCACACCCTGCACCTGTCAGGGATTTCTGCTCTGTCTGCGGAAACTTCTTTTTCTCAAACAGACCTCGGCGACATCGTCGGCTAGCAGTACGCTAATATGCTAATGTAGGCAGAGCAGGAAGAATCAGCACTATCGCACACATCTGAGGAGACAAAGATTAATTAGTTCTGAAGAAGGCATGGACAGATGAAAAGACAGAGACAGACAGACTGTGTGTGTGTGTGTGTGTGTGTGTGTGTGTGTGTGAAACTTGCCAAACTCAGTACAGTAAGATGAAAGGCTTGTAGTGTTGATGGTTAACATTTAGCACAACTTGGCATGTCAGATTATGTGTTGTGTGTGTGTGTGTGTGTGTTTCTGTGTGAATGCAAGTGTGAGTCTACATTCATGTGTGTGTTTGCAGCTCACACACACCCTGTGGCCCTTCTCAGCAGGTGTCCCTCTTCTACCAGCAGAGCCTGTCGACTCTTTCATGCTCTGAATCTGCCAATAAAGTTGAAAAGAAAAGTCAGAAACACAATACAGCACCGTACCTCAGATATACCCGCCAGCTGTTGAGTCGGTCAGTCCAACGCTCTAACGCTTCTTGATAATAGGGGTGTACAATTAATCTCTTTAATATCAAAATCACGAGTTCAAAGAGTGCAGTTTGCACACCACATATGCTGTGATTTTAATTAAAGCCTACAATGTAGTCTTAATAGTGTTTAAGAAGTAAATGCTCTAGCTGATGACCTTTAGTCTTGCCAGAAGAACTGTCACTTACAAAGGTAATCATCTGTAGAGACGCTGCACAGAAGGATACACTGTTAAACCATCAAAAGCCCTTTTGCAACTTTTCCTTTGCTGCTGAATGGACCATTTAGACCATATGGAACTATTAATGTGAATTCATGATCCTGAACGTGTGAAATATTGAAAATGTTTGATGCTGTGAGAAATGTGGTTTCAGTCTTCATCGTTTCGTGTCAGGCGACAGTGTCACTGTCCTGTAGAGACATGAGGTGAGTCTGATGATGCAGGCGCTCTTGTATTAAATCCACAAACAGCATCTTCAGACTGAACCCGCAAAGAATTCAAGAATTCTGAATGTCAGAGGAGCTATTTTAAGAAACACCTACAAATTGGGCTCAAACAAAAGAGGATGAAAAGCTTCCCTAGTCTTGAAAAAGTGTCCTGCTTTTTGGACTGGAGTGCTTATATTCCTTTTCTTGTTACTGAATATCTACTAATCTGCAGCTTCTGTCCTCTTATGAGAGATACTTTGGCGCTGAACATGCCACAAATTAACATTTGCTCTCCACCTACATGGCCTAAATCTGTGTTCCTCTTATCTGGTGTTGGCCTCTCATCTGTCTCTCTCTGTTCATCCTACTCAGTCTCTCCCTCCCACCTCTGTCCTTCCTCCTAGTTTCTCTCTCTTTGCTGGTTTATCGTCCTCTCTCTACTCCATCTGATCATGTTAATATTTCTCAGTGTGATGTGTGTCTGTTTGATGACGAAATACGATCCAGGAAGTCCAGTTAGATCAGGTGTTTTCAAAGTCTGACACTCTTAAATGTTTGCATTCAACTAAAGACACAGTAGAGTGAGCTTTAATGTGTGAGATTGTGTGTGATTATTTATATGATTTATAAATGTTTATAACATATTATGAATTAGGTAACAGGTGCCTTCAGGTTATGTTTAATAATTAGTTTGATTAACATACAGAAAAGCAGTTTATTAGTCTTTTATGTTTCGTATTTTACATTTCTCTCTTTGGAATGTGGACCTCCTCATTTGCACCTCTAAGAAGTTACAAAAGCTTATTAAATGTCCTCAATACTGAATAATAGCGGGACGTAAATTGGCTCTCTACAACAAAGTTTGAAGATACAAATGAGCTGCTTTGCTGCACCGTTTCCTTCCTTCCCACCACATTTACAGTACAAAGAAACATCCTCAAGGCTCACGCTCGACTCGCTCGGCTTCAAACGCTCATTGTTTGGGATTTTTCAAAAGAGTTTAGGAGAAGATTCTTTTAAAATGCAGAAGGATGATGTGGAGCCATTTTCCAGCAATAAAATATAAAGTTTGAGTGAGGGGGGCTGCGCTGAAAGCTAAATATGGTCTCTGGAAATGAGAATGATTATTAAAAAGACTGACAGAGCTGTGAAAAAGCTGTGATGCAGCTCTTTCTCTCTGTGGTCTCTTTTCTTTCTTTCCTTATTGTCTCCTCTTCACGCCAAAGACCCCCGTGTCCAGCAGGACAGGGGGAGCCTGATGATGCAACAAGCCGTACCTGAACCCCATTAACCTGTCCTATATATTTCATTTTGTTTGTGAGTGGCAGAGGAACCTTGGGAGAGAAGAGATGAGGAGCTGTGAGACCTTCTTACCCAACAAGTGTCTAAAAAGAGACAAATTACGATACTGACACTTTGCTTTTAGTTTTTTCTTTACCCTCAATAAAAGTGCTGCTGAAATCACAAAACACCCCATTTAATGATGCTTGGTCCTACATGATATTGAAGAATATGTATGGTGCATTCTTTAAACTGGTTACAGGTGACAGTTCCCACAGTAAGAAATTACATAAATGAGGCCACAGAAACAGAACAAGACGTAACAAGTGACCAAACACACATAAATACAGAGGAGAACTTTTTAGAGGCTTGACTCCGAAAAATGGACACACGTAGCTTTGACCTGATGGTGGTGGAAAGAGCTACCGAAATCATTGGGAATTATTCTCCGTTGACCATTTCATCCAAATCCAACCTTTAGATTTCTGAGAGAGTCTTAATTTCTGTGATTTAAATTTCACTTGAGTCCAAGTCTGAAATGTTCCGCTCCAGCACCAACACTGCCTGGAACGAGTAGTCATAAGGTCAAAGATCGAGGCTACAAAGTGGTCTTATAAAACTCCTGAGAGACATGAAAGCATAAAATATCTCAGGAAAGCAAATGAAAGCGAGGAGAGGAGGAGGAAGACTGCTTATGATTCAGAGCAGAAACTGTCAGGATGCATTTTGTGAAGATGTAAAATGACTCTGCTGCTCTGACACATATTGCAATATTCATCGAAAGGATTTTCAGAAAGCAATAGATCTAAATTGATTTTGAAAGAAAACCAAGGTTCTGTGCTTCTGTGCATCCAAAACTGAAAAGCCTTTATTTAGGTGTCAGAGCAAAACAAGGACATTCAAAACCATATTTGCTACACTGACTTCTTTCAGCTGGAGAGGCTTCAGCTGTGCGTTATGCCACATAAGTACAGACGTTTTTTATTTAGAAAAGGTAAAAACAGGTCTGTGTTATTTTAAAGATGGATTTAAAAGCCGTACGCCCTCCACTGAGCTCAGTCTAAGTAATACTCAGAGAAATAAACGGGGGTTCTGCATGAACAAAGGACAGGACTGTTTTTGTTTGGATTGCGGTACTGTACTGAGGTCACGACACTCAACTCGTGAAAGAACATGGAAACTTTCAATTCCAGCATAATTTCCTTACTTCCTTCATTCCTCTGTCCCCCCCCCCTCTCCTCCTCCTCCTCCCGGTGTGTCAGTGCTGAGAGTGTTTGCCTCCTCCTGGAGACCTCCTGTCAGTCTGCTTGTACAAACCCTGAGGAGAATAGACTGGATTAATAACAACCTGCTTCAGCCTGTCATCTCCTGGAGGAGAAAGGCGGCGGGGGGGGGGGTAAGGTAGGTGATAGAGATGGAGGAGAGGAAGAAGCGGGGGGCATATGGATTTGATAGGATGGAAGGAAGGAAGAGGAGGAAATGGAAATAAAAAGCAAGGTAGGGAATGACGTCTGGAGGGAGAACTCCAGCAGGATCAACCAGGAGTGTTAATTAGAGAATTATTTTCTCCTCCCCCGCTTCATTAGCACCCTCCCCTCCTCCCACCTCCCCTCCCTCTTCTCCCGCTCTCCACTTCTTCTTCTTCCTTTTCATTAAGGGAATTCTCACCTTCACCTCGCTCTATCCCACCCAACCCCCTTTTTTTTTCTTCACAGGCTTCATCTCCAGAAATAAACGTCTTATTTTATCTGGCGGTGAGTCACATCTGATCTGATCACTGATCTCATCACTGCTGCTGCTCCTCCCATTCAGCCGCAGGAGCATCAGGGAGGTGCAGTGCTGGTGTCGGGTGATGAGGGTGTTCCAGTTCATCTTAAAAGTGCTGAATGAGGTTTAGGTCAGGGCTTCTTGCAGAAGGGCAGAGCGGAGGTGGACGTGGGATAAATTGCAGATAAATATCAGCTGCCTGTCCAAAATGCCAGGGCTCAGTATTTTTCTGATCTTATTGACAAAAATCATAATCCCGAGATTCTTTTTTGGTGAGTTAAGCTCTGTCTCCTCCTCCACTCCCACCTCCAGCTTCCATCTCTAAATGTGAGGATTTCCTAAACTTTTTAACAAAGTACTTGACATTAGAGTATTTTTCCATCTGTAAATAATCGATCCATCTCCTCTGAGAACACTGCACCTGTTCTCTCACCATGACTCCAACTAAACTCTTTAAAGACGTTATTGGCACCAAACGTGCGCCCTAACCCAACTAAAACTAGATCCTTCAGTCCTCAATGATTACAGACCGATCTCCAAACTCCCCTTTCTATCTAAAAGTCGTTTTTAACTTCCTGTTGTCCCACCTGGTTTCTTCCTTAAATTGGTTTTCTTCATATTTATCCGACAGATCTTTCAGTGTCTCTATTAGCAACTCCTCCTCCTCCTCAGCCCCGTCTCCTGTGGTGCCCCCCATCTTTCCACACCTGGTCCAGTCCTCTTCTCCATTTGCTCCCGCTAGGCAACATTATTCAGAAACATAATGGAGCTGTGTGAAACCCTGAATGTTGGGTTACCAGACTGCATTGAAAAGATACTGAAGTTAGGCAACTTCCCCTGTCTGTCAAACGCAGAGATTTCCACCAAGATCGAGTTCTGTTTTAACTGATTTACTGTATGAGAGATTCCCAAAACAATAAACAAAAATGAAGCACACAAACATTCAAATATGCAAAAGAGTGTTGCCATGTATACTCAGCCCTTAACCCTCCATACATTTAGAGAACTTGTGCTTTGAAAACATCAACACAGCAACAACAACGGGCTTCGACCACAGAGGCCTGTACTACAAAGCAGGATTTGAGGTTAGCGAGGTAACTTGTAATGTGTTGAAAGTGTGAAAAGGACGACGAGGACCCAAATAACAACACAGATAAAGATAATAATAATAACACAGGTGGACCGTGTTGACAGTAATTGAGTTGACAGTAAAACACTTTTATTATCGCTGGCCTCCTGCACACCACGTATGTACAAAATATGTAGTATTATTGAAAAACAGGGTTTCTCAGGGTTTCTCAGGAACACTTTCCCTCATGGAGGCTCTATTCTTTAATCTGTGTTGTTTTCTTGAGCCTTAATTAACACAACAAAGAGCTCCAGTGTCCTCTGATGCCATCACCCTGAGGAGAAGTAACTCCAAACACCTCCGAAATTAAATTAAACTGTGAAAGATTCATTGTTGTTTGTGGTTGCTGTTTTGAGATTAGAAACTTATCAAGTAGAATTACAACTAGTGTTGTAGTTTTGACCCTCCCTGTTCAGGCTGCTTCACCCCCTAAATCTTCCCTTGAGGAGCTTCAGTGGGGAGTGTGATAATTATCCTTATCCATGTCATTTACTTGGCAATAACATTTCATTATGTTCTGAAGTAAAGTAGCTATGCAGAAGTTACACTAATGCCCCCATAATCTCAGTGAGTAATGTCCCGTGTCAGTTTCTAAAGGATAGAAACGGCAGCAGAAGAAACGCTACAGCTGTAGTGTTATGTTCACATCAACATGCAGACCGGACTTTTCTTTTTGCTCACTTTTTTGGAAGTTGACATAAAATTTACACCTGAATGTGCAAACAGAAGTTTTTTTTTTACACCCGCAGACACACACAGGCAAGAATAAACATGTGATTCCTGTGGGACTGCTGAGTGTGTGCTCCAGATGTGAACTAAAACTGACAGGCACATCAGAGGGTAGCTTGAAAACCTGCTTAGTGTCTCAACTTAGTCTCTCAACTGGGGATCAGCACGCTAAGGCCACCTGCCCGGCAGTACACAAGAAGCCCAGCCTGGTGTGGGAGTCGCTGGGCGCTCGCTTGCGGGACCAGTTTCCCTGATCAGGGTGAGGTGTTTCTAATTTAGTTTGATTCGGTTCTAGAATCGTTTGACTCATCTGTCCTAAGAACGTTTTGTTTGGAGCTTTTCCTGCCCAACAACACAGATATCAGAGTCGTGGGGGACACAAAAGTACATATGTTTATGTAGTTTAAGTTACTGCAAGATACAAGTGGTATCATTGTGAAACACTTGCTGCTCTGTGAAAGGTCATTAAATAACTTCACTTACTTACTACTTAGAAATGTACATTTTCCCTCCACACTGGAGCCTCTGCGTCCTTCTCGACTCGCTTCTCATCTTTTTGTTCCTCTTAATTTATTGCTTCCCACCACGGTCCATTCTTCTTCTTCTACCCTTCTTTTTTCCCCCTGAGATGTGTGTTTTATGTGTGTGTGTGAAGCTGCTTTAGCTTCAGGCACCGTGTTGTAGACTTAGATCACTGATTAAACACACACACACACACAGAGTAAACATTGTGACCTCCTTGTTAACCCTGAATACTTCATTTTCCGCTGTAAGAAAACAAACACTCTCAGAGGTCATGGAGTCATACTGATGTTGTTTTCCTCATTTTCTTGTTCATTTTGTGTTTTAATGATTTATTATTTTGCATCTTTTCTTACACAAGTATCCTGCTTCTAGCAACTTTAAATCTACATGATAATTTATTTATCATTAATTATTTTCTAACATACATGTAAAAAGTAAGGGCGTGTAAAAAAACAAACATGCACCCCGTTGACAATCATCAGGAGCCAACTTTAGAAAGACATACTTCTTTGTTTTATTTACATAAGATGCCTTCATGGTGAAAAGAGCCGAATGTTCCTCGTGCTCAACATCAGTGAACAAGAGGAAGCAGATGATAACAGTTCATTATCTGACTGCTGATGGTTTTAAATCAAGTCCCAAATGGTTGACAAAGGTGCTGCACAAGGATCAATTGTAGCCCCCCCCCCCCCCGATATTTACTCTTTCAATAAATAATTACTTTTTAACTGAGCACTGCAGTGTCCATTTTTGTGCTGACACTTCTTGTTGTGATCTTTGACTCTGCCTTTACATTGGACCACCAGGTGAAGGCAGGAGTAAAATGATTTCCTGAAATAAAATAAATAAAAAAGTCGTCCTTGTCCTGCCTGCAACTGGTCCAGACTTCTGAGTGGTTCCAGGAAGAGGGACCATACTAGTCCTACTCACTCTAGCCGCACTTCATTTTAAGGTTGCGTTGCTTGTTTCTACAGCCTTGAATGGTGTGGCCCCCTCCTACGTCACAGGTCTCCTTACACTGCCTCCAGGCACCTCAGATCGCCTGACATGGGCCTCCTGGTCGTCCCCAGCTCAAATTTAAACTCAGAGGTGACCCCAGACCATGGAACAGCTATCAGGTCAGATCAGATCCGCCCCCTCCGTGGACTTCTTCAAGTCTCCAACTTACTTTTATACGTATGCTGTCCTGAAGAGGCTGCTTGTATACCGTGTTTGTGCTTTCTGTGTTTTGTTTATTTCTCATTTTGATGTTTGATTACTTGTGACTTGTTTGTTCTTATGCATTCTCTTTGTTTTTCTCTGCCTTGTAACGTACCTTGGTCAGCTGCTTTGAATAAATATGATATGATTGATTGATTGATTGATTGATTACTTGATCTTGTTTACTATTGGCCAGACCACTAACAATCTTGTCAATGTAATCTGATAACTCAAGACTCCCTCTACAGAGGGTCAGTTGAGGCGGGGCCTCTCAGGTTACAGAGTTAGTGTGAGGCACAAAAGAAAACTCACTAATGTAAAAAATAAAAAGTTAGAATAACATCTCCAATATTTTCTGCTGTTGCTTTACATAACATCAGAAAAGCTTTCTAACGAAGCACTTGCAAATATTTCATGAGTAGCCCACATGAATGCACCCTGCATCCAACCTCTGACAAGTTTCATGAGCTTGTACGTTTCATTAGCTGAGCGGAGCGCCATGCTTGCATGATATCACATAAGTGGTTGCCTTTCAGTGAAGAGAGGGTTCCTGAATTCTGGTAGTCGAAAACAGTGAACGTTGGACTGTTGAAGGTGTATTTTGTATTTCACTTTTTCTTAAAACAGTTATACAATATTTCACACACTAAGCGACACTGTTTGCAGATTTGTGTCCCTCTGTCTGCGCTGGGTCCAGTCCTGGTCTTGAAACCCTCCTCACCAGTACTGAGATCTGGGAACATTGTTAACATCCCCCTATAGCTGGGGATGATGTACACAATGCACTGAATCCTCTGCAGAGAGAAGATAGGACTGTACTCACAAGATCAGCAGAATACTGAAGACGTCAGGGAAGATTTTCATACTTTCTCTGTTACACATCAGCTACTTCCTAAATTCCTGTTGATCTTGCCAGTCGGGCCTGTGTGCAAAGGTGTGGATGTTTTTACATGAAATAATAATAATAATAACAACGTGATAATTATATACAGATACCACAACTCAGTTTGTTCTCATCTTTGGTGGAAAGGACATAACGGCATTTAACACACAGCAACAGATTCCAAGGACAGGTTTTAAAAAGGCTGGCTGTTTGGTGAGATGTCAAGTGTCCAAGTGTGAGTGTTCCTTCTGTCCCTGCTGTTTCGAGGTCGCAGGTCACTGCGGGTGATTCACGGGAGCCGATGACCGGCCGATTCTTCCCGGGGTTCAGAGAGAGGAAGTGGAGCTTCATGATAACAAAACAAGCAAGCGGACAGCCTGAAGCAGCAGAAACTGTTGTCACTGTGCAGCCGGCAGGAGAGCACAGTGCTGACCAACACAAAAATAACTCAACCGCTGTGGTAGAAAACCAAACAATGGAGGAGTGGAAAAGGGACACATTTGGGCCAGAGAGCCCAGCTGCCATTTCACAGCAGAGGGAAAGAAGTTAAACAAGTCTTAGCTATACAAAGTGGGGGTTTATTCTCCCACATGCAGCAGAAATAAAGTGCCTGCTCACTTCTTTTAAGCCGTCCAGCTGGATATGAACACCAGCTTTATGTAATGAGATTTACAAAGTGAAGATGACCCCAAAAGGGAAAGTAATTAAAACTGTAATTGGGTTGAACTCATTGTCATTTGTTTGCCTGCCAGTGTGTGTGTGTGTGTGTGTGTCGCAAGTGGCAAACCCTCACGTGCAGAAGACGTCTTCATGCACCTTCACAAACAACTAATGAGTGCTTCTTGGATAGAGATGTGTCATGTGACAACTTTTCTGCCAGGTTTTTCTGGCACCAATCCATTATGTCTCACATACACACATTTGAAAACACACACTGTCACGCTCACAGGAAAGCAGCAGGAAGCTTTTTATAAGAGCCTGTTACACTGAGGGGCTGGAAATAATCACATGAACAAGTGCACGCATGCTCTCATTCACTGCATTTACCTTTTACGTTGTGCATTAAAATGAATGTAATGGACTCAGAAATGTTTACAGTATAAACACGCACCGTTTTCAGACAACCAGCTGCACATGTGGACGTCTACACACAGTCACACACACAGTCACAGAAGTGTATGTTGACGTGTACAACAGCATCAACAGATGATACATAACAGACTGTCCATTACACTCACTATAGCTGGAGGCAAATGGAGGCACGCACTTTAAACTTGACATTTACACCTGCTCATATCCACACATCCAGTCTGTCATATTGTAAAAAATTATATCATTTGTTACAGCTGTTATGGTCCATTTACATTTACAGCTGCCGACTCCTGTTTCACAAAGCATGCCTCTTATAATTACATTTAACTGTATCAAACTGCAGTTTAACCGCTGTCCTAACTAACAAACGACTAAATGAGAAGATGGGAATGTGTCAGTCTGACGCTGTTTTGAGGGATTATTTCCTGACTTCCACCGCACGACTAAAACGAAGGAGAAATTAAAAATAAATAAATAATGAAAGAGATTTCTCCGCACAGGCAGACAACTTGCTTCCTGTCAGATGAAGACAGGCTAATCCCCTTTTAATCATAACACTGACGCACACGAACTACTAATCATGCAAACGCTGCACAGTTGAAGCAACTTTTAGAGACACACGGGGACATTTGAGTAGAACATTCATGATATAATGAGATTCCCATCCAGCTAATGAACCTCACGTTCATGTCTTATTATCTGTTCTTGTGGAGCTCATTATCAGCACATCAGCGCATCTGGAGTTTGTCGTGTCGCGAAATGGCTTCAGTAATTTTAGCTCGACACAGGATCTCCCAAAAGCTCTCAGCCAATCAGAACATTTCTGTAGTTCTTACTAATTAACTTCAGTTTTAAAGTACAATTCGTGTATAAAGTGCAACACAAAGTGCTTACATAAGAGAACAATAACCTTTTGGAATATGTTTTATGTTTTCACTGGAAGTTTTGGTGTGGACGGACACTATCACCCCAAAATACAGTGCACAGTAGAAATGCCTCATCGCGGTTGATAAAAAGGGAAAACAGCTCTGAACACAAAGAAATGTGACAAATCCTAAGAAGCTTTGTGAGGTTGTGAAGTTTAAGTCTACAGCCATTTTTAGAGGAACCAAATGATCGAGAGCGCCCATTAAAAAGATTTCTCCAAACTATTTTGTTTAAATTTGCGATAAATATTTAACGACTACAATATTTTTTGTTATGGTAAATGTGTGGCAATAAAAACTGTTTATTTGAAGGATAAGTGGTTTATTACAGCTCAGGGAGTTCATTCATGTCGATAATTGCTGAGACGTTGTTAAAAAGAAGCCAGATGGATGAAGAAACACAGTAAGAGTATTACCCAAACTGTCCGTACATGTGATGTACCGTACTAAGCGTAGTTTGGCACTATTACCGACATTTCAGGAGTGCTCACTTTCGGTTTTAGATCATCTGCATGAACTGATGGCTTGTTTCCCACTCGCCTCATCATCAGACTGCCCTTGGTTCTTGCCCTGTTGAAATTGTGCCGTTACTTTGGTGAGTCCAGTTTTGTCATAACTGATAGAAAAACTGCACAAATATGACCCAAGATGTGGAAAACTGTCCTTTAAGATAAGAAAAAAGATTAATCATCGATCAACTGCTACTACTAATTTCATTTCTATTGATGAAATTGTCCTTTTGTGTCACTTAGGTGAAAGAATTTATTATGAGGTCACATTTTACTTACAAGCCCTTTTGACTACATACCCCCCCCCCACACACGTCACTTCCTGTCTGTGGCATGACGTGTGCTCACACAATAATCAACATTTCATGAGTGTTGCTTTCTAAATAATGCAGCACTCCGCTCTCCTGCCGTCTTTTGACTCTCTCCTAAACAAGTTAGTCCGATGGAAACTGTAAGTACATTGTCCACAGGACATGACATCTCAAACAAACTAATAAAGCTTTTATGAGCTTTTGTTTTATAAATACTTCAGTGCACTGCAAGAAGTTAATGTCACCAATCAATTGGCTTTTTCATTCTGGTCAAGTTCACTGAACAAAAAAGTCACGAGTGGAACAGAAACGAGGAAACAAGGAAGAAACAGACTTTTTATTTTATCATGCCATATAAATGGAGCATCTAACTTTTGTTTGGCTCGGGTATATTTAGGCGTACTGAACAAGGACTGATTATTTGGAGCATATGGACTGACAGCAGAGAAGTTGATAATGTTCCAGAAATAGTTTGAGAAGTTAGTCAGGTTCTAAACAAACCCTGAGGTTAGCCAAACTGTCAGAAACAAAGTCCAGTGGTAGAATATTTAAACAGAACATTGTAAACATCCGTCAAAGTTTACTGCCGCAATTTTGACCATCTGGACTTGTTTCATGGTCTATCGGAATTGACTGTATGAGGTTTTGTTTATTTTATTTCAGCTACCAGTGTGCTTAAAGGAATCTTCACGTTCACGTACAGCATATATCCTTCCTGTGTCATAATACTGAGATGACGAGAAAACAAGAGGCAGCAAGAGAAGACGTGACAAGGGAACACGAAGTACAGAAGAAGCAACATGGAGGAACGAGGAGGAAGAAAAAGAAACTGAGAAATGAATAACTTCTCCTCAGGTGATGTTAGCAGCAAATCCACAAAGCAACAGTGGAATTAGACAGCTTTCCTTTAGCCAACTAGCCGCAGGGCTGCTGTGTTCTAACCAAACCATCTGTCACAATGCAACCTTGCTGGCTAACTAGCTAGCTAGCTCTTTAAAGCCATATGTCACATTGGCTCTCACTGTAAGGCTGTCATTGACCAACCATATGTCCTGTAAATGCCACCATTAACTCTGAGTCACAGAGCCTTTATTGATAGCAGCTTTTGCTTTCAGGTATTTCTCCCATAATACATCCTCACAGCCCAGAACTGTCTTACTCATACACCTCATTCCACTCAACGTCCGGCTAAATTCAAACTCGACCAATCAGCAAATCCACTAATGTATTTGGACGACAACAGTCTCTTTTTTGCATGTTTAATCAGGAGGTTGGTGGTTCAAATCACTGGAAGAATTTTGGTCTATCTATCTGTAATAGCATTTGACACTAAACACTATAAACTCATTCAGAAAACTCAGCTATCCTGAGCAGATCAGTGGCAAATACTTCTGCCACATGTTCACTGCCAAAGCATCACACTGGAGCACATTCGTCACAGCGCAGCCAGTTAGCCTTGGGTTAGCTGATTTGGGTCTCATTTAGCAAATCAGAGATGGTGGAAATCAATAGGCGCCACTGTTGAAATTCCTGGAAGGCCCCAGATCAGCTGACAGGGCTGAGGACTGCCTCACTGGTCCAACACTGTTGTATCTCAGGTGTCTGTCCACTGCACATGCCAAGCTTGCACATCATGTAGTCAGTGCATTCTGCTGCTTGGTTCAATACAGATACAGTTAGCATGTTAGCACACATTCAGTAGGCAGCTGTGTGTGTGTGTGTGTGTGTGTGTGTGTGTGTTTTACTGAGCCTGTCTTTTTTAAATGAAACTCTAAAAACGTTTTGTTTTTAATTTCCATCCTCAGGAGGAACAGATGGGCTGAGTGCCACAGGCAGGATAGAGACGTCACAAAGTATTAAGTGACACCAGTGTTATTAAAAAACAGTTTGCCACCATAGTACTATATACTTCAAATGCAGTCACATGTAAACTATACATATTTCACTTCTTTGTCATTTGACCTGCCCATCAGGACTCCCTCAGGGGCACTTCAGTATTTTGTATTGAGACACAGCAGATGTTAACACTGCTCAGATTCATCCAGTCTGTCCTGGGACTTAAACCAGTGACTGTCCACGGGCTCACTTCTCTAACCTCTAAGGGGATAGCACCGGGATGCTGGAACATTGCCGCACTGGTCAGTGAAGCAAAAAGTCATCAGACATTAGCCTGGCCCTGCCCATAGAGACTAAAGGGGAATGGACTGCTTGTTGCTGCTGCTGTCCAGTGCAAAGACAAAAATGTCCAGTGGAGCAGAGCGGGGGCCATCAGACCGCAGGGACTGGGCTCTCGTTAGGTCAGCTCATTAGAGCACCTCGTTAGGACACGTCCTGCGTCATTAATTTGGGCAGCTCGCCTGACAGAGATGAATGGAAGAAGTTAACCTGGTTAGAGGACGGGATGGTTTCTCTCTACATTTATTACAGATCTATGGGAGTGTGTGTGTGTGTGTGTGTGTGTGTGTGTGTGTGGGGGGGGGGGGGGGGGGGGGGGACCTCGTTCTAGGCCCTATTAGTGATGCCTGGTGGCATATAGAAAGATGAGAGAGGAAGACAGATAATTGGAAACATTTTGCAAATTTAACATGCTTTTCCCTCAGATCAAACAAGTGAATCCGACACCTGATGAAAAACATACTTGCTGTCAGGTTTGATCTGAAGAGTTTGATCTAGTGTTGTCTCCGCTTATCAAATACAAATCCTTTCAAATCTTTTATTCTATACATTTATATTTATATCAGAACTTTGCTAGACTGATCACATATGTGCCCTTTTGCTGAGATAACAATGAAAGAGTGATAAAACAGTTGACTCATCTTAACAAAGCAAGTATTGGTAATCTGTTTACAACCTGTTTTATATTCTGACTGCTTGTGTTTTTTTGTTTATGGGACCATGCCTATTATTTTGGTCCGTATTACATTATTATAACCGATAATAACGTCAGCCAAAACTACAAAAATAAGACCCACATTTTAATAAACCACAATTATCCTTTAAGTACAAATCCCCCCAAAACGTTGCGGCCCTTCAATGAAAATATATTGCAGCTATATTGCTATAAAAGGTTGATTCTTACCTCTGTGACATCCCTGCCATTAAACCGTCCTCATGTAATTGAATTCAGTCTGCCTCAGGGTGGCACTGTAAAACTCAAGACACAAAAATTACTCATCCACTTAACAAGAAATGTTCAGTTAGATTAGAATCGACAGGAGGGAGAGGGAATAGAGGAGATAGTGACAGCACCCCTGGTTCAAATCCAAAGACCGACCAAAGGAAAGCTATGCCTTCCCTTTGCAAAGTGAGCAGCTGTGCAATGCACCGATAACAGCAGCTGCAGACGACTGTTAGCTCCAAGCATGTGTGAAAATGTGAAGGGGAATCAGACCAGGAGATCCAACCCAAGACACACGACCTCACTGCTACCCAGACTGGCTCTGTGAAAGTGAAGTGACTGGACTGACATTTTTCCATGACACCAGGGTGACAAGAGTCGTAAATTAGTGTGATCATGCAGTTCTGCTATTTAACGTGCTGTTCAGCAGTGGAAATGTCACCAGGATAATGGGCATTTTACAGAAAGTAGACGTAGGAGGGTGGAAGCAGGGGGGAAAGAGTGAAAACAGGTGGAAACCAAAAACTGCTGCTACAATTTAGGCCAGAAATGGTTTCCCCTGTTCTGTTTCATTCCTGGTTCTCTCTTGGCCTGTGATGATTGAAAGGGTACAAGGTTTGAAAGTGGAATTAAATCAGTGCATGAATGAAATGAAGTATTGAGAGATTAACAGTGCATTCATATTTTATTTTTCACTGACGCTCTTACCTACATCGACTTACAATGAGTACATCAGTGGAGAAATTCAATTTCTAGCCCGTCATCATTTCAAGCAACCAGCAGTGAGGTGAGTGAGGTTCAGAAGCACAGTGGAAACCCTGAATGAACTTGTAAAGTAGAGCAACAAGAAAAAAATAAAAGTGAATAGAGCAAAAGAGACGGATAGAAGGGATTATACCTGCATGTATTTTACAAATTCTGTGTCAACCATCTTGGTTGCTTTTGTCCTTTACATTTGTCATGCTTCCTTCAGAGGAAGCCATTAGCTGTTATTTATTCGGACAAACCCATCAAACCCTACAAAATATGTTTAAATATTACTACCTTGCTTCATCAAATGCTGCCTTGGTTACGTTCTGATTAAGAAAGCATTGGGTCCATATCGACATGAACCGCTCTGGTCCCAGCAACTTCCAGTATAGAAGTTGCAGCAGGAGGTTTGTTTTTGAGCCGTGATGCTCAGCGCTCCAGCCTGGTCAGACTGAAAGCACAGCTCCTGGTTCATCAGAAAGTCCTACCAGCAGGAATTACTCCAGGAAACCAAAACAGGATCTAGATTCCTGCAGACGAAAACCAAACACAGTTCTCAAAGGGTTCCTGGAAACATTCTTGTGGCTGAAGAAAGCCTTTGCCTACGCAAGGGGGCATGTTTAGGGGGAATATTGGCCTCATGAAGGCCTCATGCCGTAGTAGTGCGCATGTGCCGACCGTGCATGCAGCCTGTTACAGTCGCGCCTGTTTGCTTTCCTATTTTTCTTACTTTTCTCCTTTATTCTTTTATCATAACTTCGTATTTTTTAACTACTGACTTTTGAAGTTGCGCCCTCTCCAAACATGCTGGTGGAGAGAGTTCTTGTACTTTTTTGTATAATTTCCCCCCTGGGGAGCCATAAAGTATTTCTGATTCTGATTCTGAAATGTCCAACTTTATTATAACCATTTGAGATAAAATGTACTTTTTAAAGTAAGGTCTTACATGTAAATACAAGTGTTTTAGTGATGTGTTTCTGATGTTTAATCCTGCATTTCTGCACTCATGACAGTCCTCTGAGATACACTTATATTAAACATGTTTTATATATAAATATATATAAATAAACTTGAACTTGAGCATCAGCAGCCACGTGGGACTGAACAATGGCCAACATTTGCTTTTCAAATGTGATACGAGGCGTTCCTGTCAGCCAGGAGAGGGGAATTTAGGAGAATTGGGTGACATAGGAGAATTTGGGGCGGCACAAGATGAGGCAGGGATCCGGCTTTCTGGATGAGTTGTTGTGAATGAGGCAAGTATTTTGGGACACGAGTGGGGGAGTTGCAGCAGCACAGATGAGAGTTGGACTGATTCCCCGGTGGGAAACAGATTTTTTCAGATGTTTTCGACTGTAAAAACCCTGCAGTAGCTCAGACAAGAGAACAAGTTTGAGGACCGGCGCTGTATAATGCATACTCTCCTAAAACAGGTCAGTGTGAGTGTCTCATCTCAACTCAGACGCCCTCTTGTGAGGGTTCATCACCCGCCTCTTGCATAATGCATCCAACAACTCTGCCCCCCCCCCCCCGAAAAACTACAATACACACAAACAGATAACAGTTATCTTGTAGAGAAATGGAGGTTCATCCTGTCTCCTTTCTGATGTCATGAATACCAGTTTGAAAACACGTCTGCTTTGATGATAATAGCGTTTTTGTAAGTGACCTCCAGACCTCCCTTTGGTTTTACAAGCCCATTATGAGGAAGGAAAGCAGAGGTTCATGTGGTGTCACAGCTCAGACTGCGATTTCTATGGTGTCTGCTTACAGATTGAGGTCTCTCTCGCTCTCTTGACTGCAAACCAGTCCTCCACTCATTCGCCCTCTCAGTCTATCTCTCTTCTCCATCTCTTTCTGTCACTAACTCACTGTTTCTCACTTTTATTTCTGTCTCTCTCACCTCATTCCTCCCCAGGGCCAGATGCATGAAACTATGTATAGGTTCAATAAAAACAGATCAAGTGGAAGGATACAGTAACATTTCTTGAGTTATCAATTGATAACTGACGTACTCGTGTAACAATGCAGTAACCATGTAGTACCAGTTTACATACTTCGTATACTTCATACTTGTGAACTCATAAGAAATTACACTTTACTGTTTAGGAGACCTGCATGCAATATGTGTGTCTGTGTACCTGTGTTTGTGTGTTGTCCTTGTACACACATTATCGAGTCTGTCTCAGTCAATGGGGATAAAATACTTGAGCAGCAGAATGATGACAATCAATTTCACAGTTATCGACTTTACAACAAGCCGCCTCCAGGCAACAACCTGCATGTAGCTTGTTCTTTGTTCAGTGATTCAACCTGTTCATACACACACATGCACAATGTACATTTTGTACATACAAACATGCAGCCTAAAAATCCATAATCTTCATAATCATCCTCAGGTGGGAGGATGGTGTGTGTGTGTGTGTGTAGGGGGGGTCAATAGTGACTCCCCAGGTCATTGTTTCCCCTAGCAGGTTAATTCTGCCATGCTTCCTGCAATCACCGGTTTCATCCAGTACGTCGCTGATTGAAATCGGCAGGTCTGAAGAGTGACTACTCTGTAAGAAAGAGTGAGCGAAAGAGCGTTTGTAAGTTCAGCTGAAGTTAATATGAGGCTTCAGCAGAGTCAGCCAAATTCACTGGATACAGCTGCATCGCCTACATGATAACCAGCAGTCGTGCCCATGCTGATGAAATCAAAATAAAGCTGATCTGTGTGATCGACTGACATTAACATTTACGACGAGGGATGAAAAAGAAAGCGCACCTGGGGCTGATGTTTGGAAATGAAAGTAAGAATCAAAGCTACAGCTGGAGAGTTCAATTCCAGTGTACATAGCTTATCTGGTATAATAATAATTCAGTTCTTGGTTTAAGGTCTATTAAAATATAGAGAATTGTAAATGTTACTATGCTATCAGAAACTCGCACATCCTTGGATAAGCACCGTCTTTTAGTTTCATTTCATTAACAGTGGTTTGTTGAAGAAGGTGTCACTGGCAGATATGATGAATTAAAAAAAAACTCATCTTTTCTCTCTGGATTGTTTTCTTTTCATTCAAGAGCCGAAGATAGGAAGTGAAGACATTACGGAGTGAATGGAGGCTGGAGAAAGATAAAGAAACAGGCGCTGACTTATTAAAACATGGAGTCTGTCAGCGAGAGAGAGAAATTATTTTTCTCACTGTTTCAAAGGAGAAAGAGAGAGAGAGAGAAACACTGCTTATCACCTTTTCAAAGAAGAGAGAGGAAGAGGTGGAGGGATTGATTTGCAGTGTTTCTGTGGGATATGAAGGAGAGTTTTACCACTGATTCAGATAAGACATGTTTATCAGCATTTCAAAATATACAAAAACAGAGTTATCTGTTTAAGATGGGAGAAAAAAGGAAATGCTGGGCACCTTCACAAGAAAACAAAATCAGTTCCAGTATTATAAAATAAATCCCACGAAGAAAATGTGTCGTAATCGTAAAGAAGACGAAAATGTTCAGAAAAGACATGTTCTGGTGTCTCGTTGGAGTTCATTAATCAGAGAATATTTGCTCTTGAACTGATTCTTGCTTTTTAGCACAATCGTGGAATTTCCCAGCAGAAACAGTTTTCTTTTGGTTTGTTTGTTTGTCCTTTAAAAAAATAAAAATGTTATTATTGTTTTCATCAGCTGATTTAGACAGAAAAACTGCAGCGTCAAACTTGTCTTTTTATCCTCGGGAGATGTTAATACTGAATAATACTCACCTATTGGCTGCAGAGAGTGCAAGGACAATGATAGAGGGTAATGACAACAAGGTGTTTGATTTCCTGTTTGGCCTGCTTTTAACTCAGGGAGCAAGTCAAGCTTTAATCGCAGCTTTAATCAGCACAGCTGTGGTCGCTCTTTGTCGCACCTCAGCAGGTGTAAAAATGTCTCTGGGCTGCTTTCGTTCTTTACGTTCTTTAAGGAGAAAAGCTGGAGGAGCATCCAGATGTCTCACGGCTCTTATATCCTTGTAACGGTGACACTTCTCTCTACAGTTTTTCTCTTTTGAAAATCCGTATGCACACCGGCAAAAAACCTTTTGGTCCCAGAACAAACAGCAATTCAATGCAGTAAAATAACTCCCCCCGATCATTCCCAATAAACACCTCCTTAAGTTTCCCATAAAGCTCCAACCTCCCAAATTACAGGTCTAAACATTAAAGAAATATTCTCCACTCTATCTACCGGCCTCTGCTTTCCACAGTTTCCCCTGGCACAGAAATCAGTCCCACGATGAAGGATGTGCTGACCCTTCACCACAAGCATCAATCAGCCTCGTTATCTCGACCACTGTGTGCCTCTTGAAGGAAAAGTAATATCTAACTGCTTGTATTGAAAGCTGCTGCTAAAGCACTTTTCTGCTCATCCGTCCCAACACTAATACTCCGAGTACTGACTTCTGGGACCAAATCTGCAAGAACATTTTCCATATGACTAAAAATACAAAAACAAAACTCATATAAACACCTTCACAAAAAGCAGAAGAAAGGGAAACGGAGAAGACGACACGCAGTATAGAAGAGGCTACAAGCTGATGCTGAAACAGCTCTATTGCTGCCGCAGCGTACGCATTCTTTTACATGTTTTAAGAAGTATAAGATGTATTGTGAGACCTGTGTCTTATTTGTGTCTTTTTGGTCAGAAATGATGGCCATGTCCCAAGTTATAATAAACTCTTTTTTAGGTTGATCCTCCACCTGTGTGCATACCTGCCCCTCATCACCCCACTAACCCCCTCAGTATATAAACCTGCCCAGTAACTCTCGTCTTCGCCAGCCTCCGAGCTTTCTTTAGCCACACTATGGCCAACGCCTGATGGGCGTAATAAGGTCTGTATCCGTGTCAGTGTCCATTTGGCAGATGACATCGGTGCATCTTTACTGCATACTGATAAACTGAAGCCTTTCATTATCCCACCTCTACTGGCTGCTTCGTCTGCTGGTCTCAGTTTTGAATGTGAGCACTATTAGAGGCCACTAGGCGGCAGTATTGTCTTCATTTGTATTAGCTGTGTTACAGAGAAGTGTAATACAGGAAGTAGGTAGACAAGTTTTTCCTTGGACAAGAAATAAACCCTGCAATGCAAAGTATGTTTGATTAATGTCAGCCTTTGTTCAGATACTACTGTGTGGATATACACACTAAAGATCCCTGTAGCACTTTACAATGGGTTGTTTTGACCCAGTGTTGATGTTACTGTTATGTGTTTTATATTAATGTTGGGTTATTTATTTAAACCAAAATGTAATTTAAAACTGTACAAATTCATTGAAAGTTGTAAAGCCAAGGATTCATGTTATTAACTATCTGTAACTAATAGAGATGTGTGTTTTAAAATAGCTAGCGTAAATTAGAACCAGATAAAAATACGGCCGTACAGGCCGGCAGCAAAGAAGGACGTCAGGTGAGGAGATCGATGGATCGATTGATTGATCGATTAACGGTACAAAGAGCGACAAAGTCAGTGTACAAAGGAGACATGACGTTAATGGATCGAACACAGGAGATAGTTGTTTGTGTCCCGTGTGAAACCAAAAGTCAGCGTTGACTCATTTTAACTTGCGTACGTACGTTTAGTAACGTTAGTAATGTTTGTCACGTGACGAAACTTATGTAAATAACATACTTATTTTAACCCAAACCATGATTTTTTTCCTAAACCTAACCAAGTAGATTTGATGATGAAGGTCCAGTACGCCTGTCGCTGGTACTCTCCGACAGTCATATATGTCGTTTAGGTATTTTGATTTTAATGAGTGCACGACATCCACTACAATTTGAATCTACTGGTCTTTATTTTCTTAGCACATAAATTAGTTTTCCACCTGGTATTGCAGCTCTACATCCATTCATAGCATCCACCTGCAGTGACATCAGTGAACACGTTAATACACTCTACGTCAGCCAGAATCAAACACCAACGGCCAAACTAACAAAGCAGCAACCGGCCAGACCAGAGAGAGAGAGAGAGAGAGCTGAAGAGGAACAAGGAGAGGCCAGATGTGCCGACTGAAAGAGGGAGCTGAAGGCAATACAGAGGAAAAGATATGTGGGAGGATACAGGGTGAGAGATAGAAGGAGGGGAGAGGTTGAGACAGAAGAACAGAGAGAATGTGAGATAATAGAGGAGAAAAAAGGGATCAGATGAATGGAAAGGGGGCGGGGCTGACGTTTGACATGGGGGGGGAGTAATACATAAAGGGGGGCAAGAAAGAGAAACAGAGATGAAAAAGAGAAAAACGTGCGACTGATGAGAGGTGCTGATGTGACCGAGGTGTCAACCAGGCTCACTTTGTCAGTTTGTCCCCCCAGCAACAACAACGGAGCAGAAAAGCAGAACAAGACTGACATCTAGTGGAGGGAGAACTAACAGCAGCTTACCTGTGTTGTTATTCTTCTCCACCATCCGGTTACGTATTTGCCTTCTTTCCAGCAGTGCCGGTGTTTGCAGCTCCTGTTCCTCTCCTGAAAAAACCCCCCAGCTGCAACCGACTTACCAAGTCAGAGCTCATATCTGTCCAGTGTTGTGTAGGAAATCAGCCCTGACTGCAGAAACATGATCTGACTGACATGTATCTGGTCCATTGTTGCTTGACCTTGGACACGGTCTCTGCTGATGCTGAGGAGAGCTCCAGATGTGTAAGGAGATGGAGGTCAGGCAGAAACACATGCTGTGGGAGGAAGGACGTTTTGTGAACTCCAAAAACATGAAGTCTCTTTTATTAAACACTATAACACTAACATATCTCTGCAGAACACGTTGTGAAGACTTTGTATATTCAGTGTTTCAGGGGAGCAACTGGCAAATTGAAAGGAAGTGTTGATCGTCTCTGAGATGGCCCTCCATGTATTCTTCTTATCTTGGCTGCTGAGGGTGGGGCTCATATGTCTTTATGTTTTGTTTTCTGAGTGTTTTCCTCTCTCCTGTTTGGCTTTTCTGAAGAGTGTCATCACAGCACTACATAACTGTATTTAGACCTTGTACAATAATGTGATTGGATAAGATAACAATCATTTCATACAGTTCAGTCATATTTCCCATGTTATTCATTTACGTATACATAGATTTTTAAGTGGAGATTTAAGCTTTTTTAAGTCCACATAAAAAAGTGAAAATATTTTCTGCATTTAAAAATGTTCCCTCGTTTAATAATCTATAACATGTATTCATAAATTCAACCTGGCAGGTGGGAGCGTGGTCCTCCTGCTGACAGTCAGGATTGGTCCTCTGAGGTAATAGTGTTTTTGTTCTAGTTTAACTTTCATGTGATCCCCACGAGGGACTCTGGGTGTTTGATAAATACAGGTCCTGGTTGTTGAAGTGACGTCCTGAGCTGACACAGGAATCAATCTGCAGTGAATCATTGTGTCTCTGTAAGAATCCTTTACTCAGACCAGAGCAACAGTATTGATTCATGTGAAATATGGCTGTAATATAACATATTCAGGGCTGTCAGGCAATTATGAGAAATCACTTCACACCCCCAAGCGATATTTGTCAGGCTAATATCTCCTGAGAATGTCCAACAATTTGTCATAATTGAAGCGACTGGATGTTGATTAATCTGTGAGAATCTTTAAAGGTTTAATAATCTGGACGCCCTGAACAGCTGCTGGATGTCTTCCTTAAACATTTTACATCCATGGGCCTTTGTTATGTCTGATCCAATTCGCACATTTAAAGTCGGGCTTCATCAAACTAAGAAATGTCATTAAATGACTGATCAGATATCAGATCCGTGCTGTGCAAACCCTCCACGTCATCTCCTCCTACCTTGATTACTGCAGCTGTGTGTTACATGTGTGAATGGTTTGCATCTAAACTGGTCCAGAATGCATCCGCAAGGCTTATGAGCAGCACTGAACACGGAGAGCATCTTGCTCCAGGTCTGGCTGTTACATTGGCTTACAGAGCCTCTAACAGGCTAATTCAGGATCCTTTAAATTACATTTTAATGGGGTGCTCCTGACTTAACCAGAGGGGCACACATATGAGGCCTGGTTATATATTTCTGATCTTTTACCCATACTTTCAGCATCAAGACTTCTAAGGTATCTTTATTGACATAAACAAACAACATGCGAATACAATAAACATGTGAATACCATAAATCACCTCTGAGGGAAATGACAGCAACTGACTGCAGTAAATAAAATCACACAGTAAATGTATCCATAGCTGCTAATATCACATTTTGGAATAAAACTATTATTAGACTATTATTCAAATATTGATATTTCCATATGACAGATCTGTAATTCCACTTTT
Organism: Enoplosus armatus; assembly: GCF_043641665.1. Taxonomy (NCBI): domain Eukaryota; kingdom Metazoa; phylum Chordata; class Actinopteri; order Centrarchiformes; family Enoplosidae; genus Enoplosus; species Enoplosus armatus. Next base: position 25,166,543 of record NC_092184.1, on the reverse strand, counting down.
GTCACCTTTTATCTTAGTTCAAGTTGAAGGAGCGATTCAGTAAATGCTCCTCCATGTATTTATAAAACCTGGCCGCCCACGCTGCCCTGGTCGTTCACTTGGCTGAGTTTCAAATCTTTCTGTCATCTGTCCCGTTTGTCTGTGCTCTTTAATAAAGCAGCAATGCTTTTATATATTTAATTCAAAAATACCAAGCTCAAAAATATACTGTTGTCAAGCTTCAAACACTTGTTTTTCTTCCTGAAAAGCCACATTTTTATGTATGTTTTTAGTTCAATAGCAAAGACGTGTGTGTTCAAAACACACAAACAAATAGTCCTGAAACTAGACAGCTGGGTGTGTTTAAAATGACACACCTGTCTTTTGAACAGTGTACATGTCATTGAAGTCATGTCATCGCGGTGCTCAGCAGCAGTTGCTGGCCTCCTGCGTCTGTTTTTCCCCTCCCAGCCACAGAGGGGCGCTGTTGATCTTGGCGCTCTGGGCCCTGGCCTCTTTTGACTCGCCCTGCATCCCCCCTCCCTCACTGGCCAGGCGCTTGTGGATCTCAGAGGCCATAGTGAGGAAAGCCCTCTCCACATTATCAGAGCTCTTAGCACTCGTCTCCAGGAAGGTGATCTTAAGAGACGAGGCCAGGTCCTGGAGGGGGATGGAGAGAAAAGGAACAAATCTTGTTAATATGCAAAATCACAATGTATTAATACCATATAAAAATACTGCAGTAGAAGTAGAAGTTCTGCATTCAAAATTCAATTTAAATGTATTCTTGTATTAAAAGTGACTCATTGTGAAAACGAATCCCCTCAGAGTCTTAAATGATTGATGAGTTGACATGAAGCAAATGAATATTGTAGATGGTGTAACTGCTTTATATTCTGTTTGCTTTTTTAAAACTACACCAGAGCATCATCATTTATGAGTTCACGTTTTGTATTA